>NW_004797958.1:417447-418937 GCF_000002075.1 Aplysia californica
CCCCTTTTTCTTCCATCTTTCTTTGAATAGGCGTGTGTGTTTCTACTCCAATATTTACTATTGCTGTCACTATTTCTCCCGATTCGTCAGGATAATACGCCTACACAAGCACCACCAACCACCCCCCCCACTTCCCTTTCACCACGATGCTTTAAATTCAAATCTGAACAAGCGGTCACAAAAATTATTATTTGACCACTGAATAAAATTTCCGGTAAAAGGACAGCCAAAGGGTTGCATCAAATTAGATCACATGCTAATGTAAACTTTGTACAACCCATGTTTATTTTAGGCCTAAGTTCCATCACAGAAGCATCGATTATCCCCCCCCCCTCTTGTTTTAGCAACGAGCTTAATTGCGCCGTTGAAATTCAAGAAAGGACTTGGAAAGGCATCGACGACATCGCTTCATTTCCTCACAAAGCCTGTTCTTGAACCCTCTTAGAAGTGCAAAGACAGGAAGAAATGATAGGGAGGGAAAACTAATACATGTACTGATTAGCGAACCTTGGTTGTTTATGTTCATCCTCGCCCACCTGACAATTACTGGACCTTGGAGATCTATGGAAAGGGAGGTGGGGGGGCTTTTATAACTAATTATTGTCACAGAACAGAGATGTTTCTATATATGGCGCTACGGATGACTTTCGTTATGAAAGGGATAAAGGATACAGGAGGCCGGAAGTCATCTGCTCAGCTTTAGCCTCGTGCTTACGGTAGAGGCTATTGGACGTAATTAATTAGTCTATCTTTTTGTCTTGTTTGTTTTGTAAGTGTTTTACGGCATAAGGTCATATGAGCGCGCGGGACACATTAAACATTTTTCAGTTGGAAGGAAATTTTGCATGTTGCTCGGGTGGCGGCCGAAGTCTACTCTTATCGATTTTAGACCATCAAGGGATCTTTAACGTTCGCAACTTACTCACGGGTCCTCTGCAATAGACTGGATAGATAGATAGATAGATAGATAGATAGATAGATAGATAGATAGATAGATAGACAAAAAGACTGGCAGACAGATACATAAATAGATAGATAAACAGATAGATTGAAGACAGACAGATAGATAATAGATAGATAGATAGATAGATAGATAGATAAATAGATAGATAGATAGATAGATAGATAGATAAACTAGTTTAATTGTAAGCTTGAAGTAAGGAAAAACTGACTAAAAGAACTGGCAATGTTTTCACTCGGGAACGTCAAATTCGATCGCGGATCTAGAGAGTATGTGGGGGAGGGAGGGGGACAATGTTATCTCGGATAAGAGAATTTCCTCCAAGAAGCCGCGGGTCGATCAGCCTTAGAAGGAAGTTATATTTTTGGTACAAAAAGTTATTTTCAGCATTCTGTTCAGGGCTCATTTTCAGCGTTGAAGTAGCCATTTGTCCTGCGAAATTTTGCGTGCGTGTGCGTGCGTGCAGGTGTGCGTGCGTGCGTGCGAGAGTGCGTGCTGGAGTGCGTACGGGAGTGAGCGCGTGCGTGTG
>NW_004797959.1:0-1190 GCF_000002075.1 Aplysia californica
GGGTGGGGGGGGGGTCCCAAATTTCCCCTAGAAGTTAATTTGTCCATCTTGCACACATAAAAGTCACCAACGTTTGACCAGATAGCACCAGAATCTGGTATATTTTCAGCCACGTGATATAAGCTTTAAGATCCAACGCCTGAGTGAAGTAGAAATCATAAGAACCGAGTTAAGTGTTTTAACCGTGCCATCTACACGCTCTTATGCAAAGCGTCTAAGTAGAGCACAAATTAGAATTTTGATTTTTAACCATGTGGATCTGCAAGCTTAATTGTGAAGCAATTACCATTTGATAGTATTATAATTATTATGCCAATGTGAGATACTGGTGACGGTATTATGAGAGACATGGTCTCCTATTGCCGGGACTGGCCCAAGGCATAATAATAATGATAATAATAATAATAATAATAATAATAAATGTGATCATAAATGTGATAATAATGATGATGAATGAACATTGGTGACCCAATAAACTTTAAGGTTCAACGGCCACGGAAAGAGTGTGTTTTCCGTAAACACTCTGATATACCGTGACTTGGCTGGAGAGAGTGGTGTCTTTTCTAGAAGTTTCGCTCCTGGTGATGGTGTTTTGGAGTTTGTTTCATGTAGAGTGTTCTCAGTTAATACAGAGTAAAGTGAAACATTTGTCGTTGGCCTTGGTTAGTTTATCCAGACACATGCACCCACGCGCGCGCGCGAGTTTACATATTCACACACTCATACACACACACACACACACTCACGCTCACACACACACATACACACACACACGCACACACACACACACGCACGCATGCACACACACGCGCGCACACACACACACACACACACACACACTTGATTAATACACACGTACTGCATTGTTGTAACCCTTTCTTCATATCAATGCTTTTTTATTCCCCAGTGGTCATTTGTGGCTTATGGTATTTCACAAGAAGAAATAATATTTGTGACTGTTTTTCGGCTTCTGCAGTATTTGAATGTACTTGTATGTGTCTGTTACTGTTATGTAGTAGTCAATATTTCTCTGTCGTGTGTACCATGAGGTTAATGATGTTACATGTATATCGTTTTACTGGCTAGTTTGGCTATGTCGAGACAGACAGTAGGTGTTTTTTGTTGTTGTTGTTCTTATTGTTTTGTTTGGGGTTATGTTTTGTTTTTGTTTGGGGTTTGTTTTTTTTTTT
>NW_004797959.1:1635-2887 GCF_000002075.1 Aplysia californica
GAGAGAGAGAGAGAGAGAGAGAGAGAGAGAGAGAGAGAGAGAGAGAGAGAGCACAATATTTATAAAAGAAGTGGTTCCCCTGGTCTGTGAAAGAAATGATTGATTGTTGTCCACTTAGATAACACTGTAGACTCATCTGCTGATCTCATTCATGTCGAGGTCACATGCACTTGAACTTTGGCCCCCTTCTTTTAACAATTAACATGTACTCTGCTTGTTGAGAGAGGGGGAAAAGACAGAGAGAGAGAGAGAGAGAGAGAGAGAGAGAGTACATATTATGTGTCTATCTGGCTGCCTGTGTCTTTTTCTAGCGCTCGCGCGCGTGTTTGTGTGTGTGTGTGTGATCAGTGGCGGTGGGTAGTGAAGGGCTCATGGGCTTGACCCCCCCCCCCTCCCCTTTCCCAAAATAAAAGAAAGTTTCTTAAGGAACGGAATAAGCAGTTGAAACCGTTATGATCGCACGCAATGAACACAGAGTGATCAACGCGGCGGCTTACTCGTTTATCCAATCCCTGTTGTCACCTTTTACCCACTATGGTAACCTAACAGCTTATCGAATGTTTTTAGGGCTCAGCAAAGGATGAGCCCATTCCCACGCCCCTTCCGTAATGAAACTCTTCTTGTAAAAAAGTAGAAGACTGAAGAAGAAAAAAAAACCCACCGTACTGAGGGCTCACGCTCTCCTAGCCCTGTCAATGGGGTGAACGTTTACGACACACTTTCCCCCAGTGGCACAGATATAGACTACGCTCTCATTGGACCTTTGTAAGGTGCGTTCTATTTTCCTCGACTACACAGCACACAGACGGAATATGTTTGAAGTGCTGTGTGTGCATGTTTGTGTTTGTGCCGCTGAGATTTAACAGTTATAAATCACGTCCATTCCACTTTTAAGGCAACTTTTTTCATCTAGAAGAATCAAACTTAGAGCAAAGAGATGGAAGACAAAGGTAACTCTTCTCGTTTGAATGGTTCTCAAAATGCCGTGACTCACCATAGCTATAGAGCAATCAGTACTGTTTAGGTCGTATTGCTTGCTATTTGGTGGTAAAGAAGTAGAAGCAACCGAAGCCCCATCCAAATTTTGGCCCGCCCGCTGCCACTGTGTGTGATATACTCAAAGGCATGGTGTGCTGAATGATTTTGAGATAAGACGCATGAGTGCATGTTTCTTTTTATTGTAGTCTCCGTTTGTCTGGATGGACGTCTGGCTGATTTTCTGTCTCTCTCTCTCTCTCTCTCTCTCTCTCTC
>NW_004797959.1:3950-8094 GCF_000002075.1 Aplysia californica
CACACACACACACACAAACACACGTATGGGTATGTAATTGTATGTAAATGTATATAAATTATATGTGTATGTATACATGTATGTAGATAGATTTGTATATTTTTAGTTATGTTTTTGTATACATATCTAGAGAATGGTTTGTGTAGGAGTCATGCCAAAAATTATTTCGCACTTTGCTCTTCTCCTGCTGATCAAAAGGGATTTTAGATAACGCACATTTTTGTTTTACAATGGAATGGTGGAAAGTTTATATATGTCTTTAAAGATGAATAATGACGCTCATATGACCTTATGTTATGCAGTTGCGAGCACCGTAAAACCTTTACTAAAACTAAACTGAAAGATGAATAAAATATAATAAAGTTTTTGTGCAATATAAAGAAATTGAGGTAGATATAACTGTTTTATGCACTCTATAAAATCTCTGGGCTAGAAAAGTATACAAATCTATTATTTAGTTTGTGCTCAGGTTTATTTTGGTAGTTTTCATTATATTTTCTTCACTTGTTAGTTTTTGCTAATTATTCTCTAGTACGTTTTTTTTTACTGCATTTTATCATAGCTCTATAGCATCACATCGTAATTGAGAGAATTGCACTTTTTTTTCCTTTTTTTGGGGGGGGGGGGGAAATTTGCCTTTCACTTTTGAAGTTTTTCTAAAAGTTTGCCTTTATTTAATCATTGGTATTTTCTTTTTGTATTGATTGATTAAAAAATGGTTCTACGTTTCCCATGTTTTTACTCTATGCCAGCAGATTATTTCCTAGACGATGCTCTCTATTTAATTTCATATCTCATATCACATCGCTGAACAGGGATACATTACAGCTACTGCTATATATATGTATCATGTAGGTGTGTGTGGGTGTGTTTGTGTGTGGGTGTGGGCGTGCGTGCCATGCAAATGTTCTTTAGTACATTTAAATAATTTACTCTATAAGTTAAAACGCAGTCTTACGACTCAAGTAGTAGTATTTCAGAACACATATCACTCACATCCCCCTGGGTGGCAATTGCAAAGAAGCCAGCCTCCTATATTACTTGCATTGTGTCAGTGGGGACATAAAACATGTATGATCATTTGCAAGAAGAGAATTATATTCCCATGAGAGGAAATAAGATCCTCCTATACTTAAGTTTTGGCATCATGTTCATACAAAGGAGATGACGAATTTATGCTAAGCCTGCTCAGAGAGATGATCCTATGCTCCCACACAAACACTGAATCTATATAGTGTTGATGGGGTGTGGAATTTAATCATTTTTAAGCACACACGGAATGCTATATATTTGAATAGACGTACGATTGGTTTTGATGACAATTGTAAATGAACACCTGAAACAGATATCTATGGTGTGGTGGTGAGGCGCTTCACCGTCATGTGCAGAAGACCTGAGTCGATTCCCATGTGGGTACAAATTTTATCGGGTGTCTCGATCTTTCTGCTGGGACCTTGTAGCCCTCTCAGGCCAGGTTGGCCTTGACAGGCAGGGTTGAAGCCCGCTGCCTAAATGACACAAAATATGTCAATTGGGGTGTTAAAACACCCACAGTAAAAATTGAAATGTTGATTTTCCATCCTGAATGATGTTCTTTGTGAACTTGGAGTAAATGTTGATTTTTTTTTTTAAAGAGGATAAAAAATATGGAGATTCAAGCACACTGCATGTGTCCACTATTGCGTCAATGTGCTTCTTTTTACTCAAACTCAAACTCAAACTTTCCTGTGTTGTTGGTTGTAAGAGGTCACTGGTAGGTCCTGCTTCTTTTCTTTCTCTCTCTCTCTCTCTCTGTTGTTTCTGTCTCTCTGTCTTTCTATTTCCTTACACTAAATGCCTGTTACTGTGTCAACGTGCTTCTCTTCACTCAATCAGCCAAACGAACATTTACATATATATGCTCATTGTTGTGTCGACGTGCTTACCTTTACTCCAAACGTTCTATGTGGGTGGTTGGCGGGTGCTCTGGTGTGGTTTGTTCTTTCTTTCCGATCAAACATCTATCATCCTTATCTCCCCTCCTTCTCTTTTGTGTTTGTTACTCACTCGTAACACCTCTAATCTTCAACACTTATATGGCAGTATTGTGTTGCTAGCGCCATAAAACTTTCATGATGTACACCAAAAAAAAAAAATCAAAATGAATGACCAGCTTTGTGTCGAATTGCTTCTTTTTCCCTACTCCCACAAAGGAATCATTCCTCACGTACGTGTATGTGTGTCTGCAGGTGGCTCTGAGGGCCGGATACATTACTATGAGGACGACGACTCGCTGTTGTGGGGCCTGTCGCACGGCGCTTACGCTGGCATCATTTGCTCCTTCGTCTTCATCATATGCGTCGCTATCCTCATTGGTCTACATATGCGGAAAAGGTACGTCTCTCACTCTCCTTTAGTCTCCCTTGTTTTGAATGTTTTTTAGCCAAAATATATTTGTTCTAATTCTATTCTGTTTTGTTTTTACATATTTTTCATCTGCGTCATCGTTCTCATCCCTCCACATGTGCAGAAAATGCTCGTCTATGTCCTTCCCTCTTACTTTACTTTAGCCGTCCTCTTGTACCTCTAGGGCGTTGAGGGGAGAAAGAGTTTCCTGTCTCTAGCAAGTTTGATGGCCTTGCTGGGTGGGATATTGTATGTTCTCAGGATATCCTTCACACTCTGAATTCAGGTCTTTCTTGGTCTTCCTGTTGTCTTGTACCCTGACACTTTTCTGTAGTAGGCTTTACTGGCAAGCTGGTAAGGTGCCATACGTGTGAGATGTCCAAACAACCTGATTGTTTGCCTTCGGATATAGTGGAGGGCAGGTGTTGTTCCCACCATTTCTCTGATCTTGTTCTTTCTGACCATGTACCGTCTGGTTTGTTGACGGCTCTCCTTAGACATCTCATCTGGCAAGTGGTTATCTTACTTTTGGTCAGGGTCCATGTCTAGCATTGGTAAGTCAAGGTGGGGATAAAGATAGATTTAATGAGCTTGGATTTGGTCTCGATGGGAATGTTAGGATGTTTGAGGATTGGGGCAAGCTGACAGCTGACGCTGTTACCCTTTTTTACTCTCGTCTCAATTTCTCTGTACACGTCCGTCTTCCGAAAAGATGCTGTCAAGATACTTGAACTCCCTGACTTGTTTCAGCAGATTTCTGTCGATGGTGATGTCAAGGTTGCCAGGTGTTCTACTGGTTTTCATTGTCTCCGTCCCTCCCTCGGTCTCCCTTATTTTGAATTTTTTAGCCAAAAATCTTATGGTAATCTTGTTTTGTTTTTACTTTTTTTTCACCTGCGTCACCATCCTCATCCCTCTACCTATGTGGAAAAGGTACCTTTAAGCCAAAATGTCTGATGGCAGTCTGTTTCCTTTTTAAACATTTTGCATTTGTGTCACCATCCTCATTGCTCTACATTTTCGGAAAAGGCTTTTCATCTCATCTGTTTTGTATTTTTTAAATTGGAATGTCTGATAGAAGTCTGGGTGTTTTTTAAAATGTTCAATCTAGTCCTATTTTTCACCGCTAAACACTGCCGTTGTTAGTTCAGTTGATACTATTAAGCTGGGATATGATACAGATGGCCCTGGTTCAAATCCCCAATGGCGAATTCTTACTCTTGAGTTGTTTGGAGGGTTTGACTCTTAACTGACATTTGAGTGTTGAAATATCATACCCATACAATTGCTAAATTCTTTAAACCCATATTACCAAATTTCTTAAAACTTAAACAAGTGCCAATTTTCTAAACCCATTCATTATCCAGTTTTTTAGACCCATTCAGTTATTTAAAAAATTTTGACCCATACATGTACAAAAATTTGGTTTAACTCGTTCAATTTCCAATTTTTTAGAGCACGTACCTTTACAAACTTTTAGTTCACTGGTATAATGTACAATTTTTTAGAATGCGTACCTTTAAAAAATTTTAGTTCACTGGTATAATTTACAATTTTTTAGAATGCATACCTTTACAAATCTTTAGTTCACTAATATAATTTCCCAATTTTTACAAATTATCCACCAGACACCTGAGAGCCCGTGCAAAAGTGGAGGAGCCGCAGAAGATGCAGGAGATGTCAGAGAAACTGATGCCAGCAGCAGATGCCTGATGTGTTAGTTTGTCGGACGGATTTTGTGGGGTTTGTGTTGGTGTGT
>NW_004797959.1:8396-77868 GCF_000002075.1 Aplysia californica
GGAATGCTGAACAAGTAGACATGATATGCACATGCGAACAGTTTTTGCCTTGCGATGCCACTGTCTGCTCGTAATGAAGCAACACAAAAGATAGAAAAGCCAGGAGAAGACATTGCTTCATGAGGCGTTTGGAAAAGACGGATGTTTTGGGGTTGTTTTGGTGGGGGGTTTTTACCCAATAAGTAATGTACAATTTTGCTTTTGACTTGCGTAATGAATAAGGAATGGGTTTTTTGGGGGGGTTTTTTATGGTGGGTTTTTTTGTTAGGGAGGGGGGGGGTCATTGTGGGGTAGGGTTTTTTTCTCTTTTTTTCCTTTGCGATGTATAAGGTGGAGAGAGCGCGGACATATTTACATGGAGCTGCCCTGTGCTATTTGCAAAATATTTTCTTTTTTTAAATGCTCAACAATTTGTTCAGTACATGTAGACGCTGTTAGATTTTCATTGGTTGTTGTATGATTCATGTTTGGCTGCTGTTTGTTTACATCTGTGCTCATTAATTTTTACTGGATTCTTTATGTTCTTGAATTTTTGTGATTTATAATTTTCTTTGATTTTCTTCTGTAGCAGCAACCATATTGGTCGATAGTTTTTTCCTTTATGTTACATGTTTTTTAACTAAGTCTTAGCATAGATGTAAACTAGTTTATTTTCTTGTGCGAGTTTTTGAATTATTTTTCAAAAGACATAATTTGATTTTTTACCTTACTGTGGCTGATAAACTGTGTTTATAATCGATAATCAATGTTCATTTAAGTTTTCACAATTCTGAAGGGAGCTGAGCTGAAAGAGTTTGTTAAGATTTAAACGGGACTAAACATGTGTTACAGCATTCTAGGTTTTTTTAAGACGCCAAAGTTGGTTTAATAATAAATTAGATAAAAATAATAATTACACTTTAGTGATTACCTTGGGGAAAGTTGGGTTACCATGGCAAACATACGTACGTAAATAATAATCGTAAAACAACGGCCGTTTAAGCGAAATAAAACAGAAAATTGATCCCATGTAAGGCAACATAACTGTAGCAGTGTCTGCAGGTTCTGGTGAGGCTTCTGAAGACAGTCCCCCTCTGTAGCTGGAATCTGTGTTATTTACCAAGTTTCATTTCGTTCTAGATCAGCATTTTTTCTTGATTCGGTGTATGCAAGCTCTTTATGTCATTTAAATTTGGATTTTTTAAAGATTTGGCAGTATCAGACTTAATTTGTAGAGTAGATTTTTATTCCTTGCTCATTATGTTTTTTTGTGTGTGTATGTATGTGTCAACACTCTGACTTTTGAAAGTGTTATTGCCATAGTCTACATTTCTCATTCTCTTCTTTTTTCTTCTCTTCTCTCCTCTCCTCTCCTCTCCTCTCCTCTCCTCTCCCCTCTTCTCCTCTCCTCCCTTCTCTTTTCTTCTCTTCTCTTCTCCTTCATTTACAGTCCCAGAGCAGGTGGTCAGAGGGCACCACTGGGAGATCCGACTTTTTTCTCTTCCCCTCAGTTGTCTCTGTTTGTCTGTCTAACTTTGTCACTGCGTAAGCTATTGTCTCTTTTCTTTGGCACTGACCAGAGAAGTGGTTGTGCAGCCAGATTGTCCTTCTTGGATGGGGGGAAAAAAGCAGCCATTTCAGCACAATTCAGCACAATTCAGCACAATTCAGCACAATTCAGTTTCATTCGTCTGTGATCTTCAAAATCAAACACACTTGATTTTTTCAGGTTGCAAGTCAAATCGGTCATATCTTCATGCCATTATAATGGTAGCTTTTGCGTCCCTCTGTGAAGGAAAATCTGGCTTGCCCCTGGCTCAGTTTGATTGAATCTGATTGGCAGTGTGTACTACTAGGTATTAGAATAAGGCGTCACGAGTAGGTGAATGCACGGTTGGAGGTTCTGTCCTCCAGTGTTGTCGAATGGTTAATGGCTGACTACTGATCGTATGTGATGTTGTCAATGAAGAGATTCAGAAATCCTTCAGAATCTGTGCTCTGACTTTGGTGCTGTATGAGGATGAATATAGAAAACATGGCCTCATTACCTCTTTATGTGCATTGATTAATATTTATTTTATGTATGGTCACGGTCATAACACAATTGGTTAAGTCATTTTTTGAAAGTATTTTTTGGGGGGGGAAAAGGAAAAGTAATCAATGTCTCTGTAATAAGACTTTAAGTACATGAAACAATACTCTGCTATTTTGAAGGTGACAAACGAATAGCAGACATTTTTTCTAAACCAATAACTGAAAACCTGAAGAAAAAGAAAAAAACTTGGCTTTGGCAGTTGTGTTATGGCCGGGACAAGAAGCTCCTGATGATGTGTTTGTTGTTTCTGTTCTGTAGTGAACTTTTTATGTCACAGGCTGTCCATGACAGGAGAATGGTGCATGTCTGCCAGCTCTTCAGATGTATGTGCAAAGCCTAAATTTTGAAATTTATTGTTGATAAATTACAGTTTTTTAAATCTGTGGTATCGGTTGTATTTATACCAAAAATATTTTGTTGAAATTCAAATTCTAACTGTTGAAAAAAAAAAGCAAGAAAAGGTACATAAAGTAGGTACAATTGTTTAAAAAAATGAAACAGATTTTTCTCACCTGAAAGATTTTGGTGTTTGGGCTGAATACATTGGAACAGCTTGCTTCACGTGTTATTATGCTCTGACCGTGTGACTAGAAAAAATAGGTCAACTCTTTCTTTGTACTAAAACTGTTGTTGATGTCATTCTGCGGGTTCTCATTTTTTTAAAATTGATTAAAGTCTCTTTGCTCAAGGCAAGGATTGATTTTTACCCATTGCAGCTTATTTAGCTATGAGTTAATCCTTCTGGAAATTAATTCTGAGCAAGGAATGCACGGGTAGAGCGTAACGGCGTTGATTAGTATTATTTTTCTGTAAGTAAACTCACCGGTGGAAGATATGACTTGCCATTTTCAAAATACTCAGTTTGTGGGGCGAAACACAAATTTGTTTTTTTGAATGAATGCTTGAGCTTTATCCCCTTCCCCGCATAACCTTAGAACATGTCAGGATATTATGAAGAATAGTTTTATAGGCCTGGTAATGAAGGGTTTAGGTGACTTTAAACCAACTTCATGATTTTCTTCATCTCTTTTCTTTTGGTCATATTAAAAACATTGTTGGAAGGTTCTGCGAAAAATGAGTTTTGTCTTGTAGATGTCAGGCCAAGATGCAGACTCGTCTCACCAAATTGAATTTCTTTTCCATCGGAGTTGCAGCACACCTCAAATGAAATAGTCTCAGGCTTTTTCTTGACGAAATCCTCTGCCCCGAAAGCTGCATATATTGGGAAGAGTCACATTGCTCAATATTTTCATTGCTGGTAACAACAGACTGTTTTTTCCTCTGTGGGTCTGAGTTTTTTTGGGTTTTTTTAACTTGTGTGTGGTGGAGGGGATATGCTGCACTGCAATATCCCCCCCCCCCCCCCCCCCCCCACGCCTTCCGCCTTTCACTCACCTTTTTCCTGAACAAAACAGCTTAAGATATTCTATCCAGAAGCTGTCAAGTTCAGCAGTTTTCTTGTTGTTGTTGTTGGGTTTTTTTACCATCTGTTCGGAGTTATTTGGAAGCGGATCGTCTGCACACACTGTCACTCACTCTAGTAGTAGATGTCGTTGGTCCACTCTGATGATTTCCAAATTAATACAAGCTCAAGGTGTAAGAAGATATCAGTAGGGAAAACAATACGTACTTCGAGATATTTTAATCGGGAAGCTGTCTTGTTTGGCATTTTTTATGGCCGTCCATTCCAAGTTACTTGCAAAGTGGATCACACACACACACACACACACACACACGTATAGTCACTCTAGGCGGTGTCCTATTTGAGGGAAAGTCAGGTCAGCATAATCATCCGATGGAACAGCCCACAAATTTGGATTGAGATGGTGACATTTGTATCTGGTTGCTGTTGTTGTAGTTGGAGGTATTTGTTTACTCTGAGACGCAATAAATTGTTGAAATTGTGCTTCGGAGCAGGGAAATGGCAGAAAGAGAAAAGACATGAGTGAAAGGGTGCTGTGTGCATCAGTTTGTGTGACAGGTTTCCCAAAATATGAACCCCCTAACAGCATACTCACACATTTTTTCGGAAGGGGGGGGGAGGGGGGGGTCTTATTTATGTTGTTTTATTTTTTGTTGGTTTAGATTGGGGTGACCTCGTGTGTAAAAGGACGCAATGGTTGACAAGTTACCATAAAGCTCAAGCATTCATATTATTTCATATTGTGCCTTTTTTTAAAAAATACCTAAGGCTTGAGTGGTAGGTCTGTTTTCCGGTGTAATACTTTTACTTCAATCTGGTCTGATATCTTTTTTTTTACACAGCTTTAGAAAATTTTAGAGAACTGGTAACTAGTTTTCAAAGCACTTTGACGTCTCATATATTTTGACAAGACAATCTTGATAATTTTTGCTGTCTATGTTTCCATGTTTTAGTTTTACATGGTATTGCCCCCTTTGCTGCGCCGCCCCCTGAAAAAAAAATTTGAAAAGATTTTCTCATCAGTGTACATATATATGTATAACTTAAGCTATTTGCTGTACAATTTGGATTTGTAAAACTATTTGCTTTACAATTTGGATTTGTAAAACTATTTGCTTCACAATTTGGATTTGTAAAACTATTTGCTTTACAATTTGGATTTGTACTGTGAGAGGTTGAAACGGAAGGGCTCACAGGTTAAGAGAGGTGAAAAGTATGAAATCCTTGCCTGGCTCTGTCTTTTGCTCTTGACTAAAATAAGTTAACTTGACACTACTTTCGGTTTACTGCTGTTGTCAGATTACATATGTTTGGTTTAAGGGAACTCAATTGCGTAATATTTCTGTTGTTAATGGATTGTTAAGATAAAGTGTTAGATTTTTTTAATTGGTTCATTTTGGCTTATATTGAGCTTCTCTTGGAAGCTTGTGTTTGCTATCGGTTCTATTGATACGGTCAGGTTTAGCATTGAATTTGGGGGAATTCTTAGGTTTCTTTTAGTCTCGAGTTTGATGAATGGAAGGTTCTCTCTGTCAGTCTTTAGGATTGAGAGTGAAGACAACGGCAGCTCTTGTGACTGTGCTATGTCCGAAAACCAATATCTCTTTCCGCTCATTCCCTTCATTCACAAATATGTCCTGTCATATTTTCTCTTTAATAAGGTCATCATTCTTTCTGTGTTCATTTCGTAAAACTTTTAATGGAAGAGTTCCCATTCTTAAGTTTGGAAGATGTCGATCATTTCATTTGTTTCCTGTACAACGAGTTTCTATCAAAAGCAAACATGACCGTTGCAAAGGTCAGTATTTTTGCCTTTATGGTGTGAAAATGTTTTCATGGAAGTGGGAAAATTCCCATTCTATCGTTCGAAAGATGGGGATCAATTGATTACTGTGTAAACCCCAGTTTTTCTTGAATGTTGCTTCGTTCTCTTCAGAATAGGTTTAATTGTACATTATATGTGATGGCACCATTCTTGTGTTGAGAGAGATGTTTAGAGACGAGTTTATGAATATGACAGATTCTTTTTTTCAGTACTACGATATGTTAAACCGTACAGTATACCCTAAGGTGCCACAATAGCTCTGTTGGTATCATGCGGGGCTATGTTGTGGATGGCCCTGGTTCGAATCACTATCTGAGCATTCTAATTTTTGGACTTTTGTTGTAATAGAAGTTTTCAAGGTTCTCTGCCTCCTTGGCTCGGTGCTATCGGAGATGGAATTTGAACTCAAAACGCCCGCCTCTTGAGCCACCTTACAGTATTGAAAGGGGCGTTACACCCACACAATCACCATATCATCAGCCAGCTGTTCAAGTGTACTGAGCCCAGTTTTTCAATAATTTTTTTTCTTTCTTATTGCAGTTTCTGAATCCGTGGTATTGGTAGCATGTGCTCGAGAAATAATTTCTTGAAATTCAAATTTTAAGAGTTTAAAAAGCCGAAAATGATTGGTAATTTAGGTACAGCTTTATAAGAATGAAACAGTTTTTTCTCTTTCCTGAAAATTTTGCTTTCTGGGCTTAGAACAGTCGAGCAGCTTGCCGAAGATACATATAAATACATATAGAATATCCCACAGTTCTTGAATGCCTGGTAAGAACATACCCTAGCCTTATTAACCATACCAAATCCTGTAGTGTTGAAGACAAAAATTTTTCAGGGACAAAATTGCTTGCTGAGGCTGAGGATTTAAAAAAACAGTCCCGAATTTCGCTATGATGTGTTATGTATGCTCAGAAGCTGCTTTTGATTCAATTTGTTCTGAAAGTTTTGAGGAAATTTGTCAAATGCTTTTTACTGATGTATTTTATCACAATGCATGTTCTATAATTTATGTATGTTCTTTTAATGAGCGTAATAATGGGTTGCTGCTAATGGGAGGTTGACTGACATCTTTACATAGTTCTGAATCATTCTCCTTTTGTGTGTCGTAAAATTTCCTTCACCTTTAGATAAAGTTCCTGTAGGTACTTCTTTGACTACTTTGAGGGTACCTCTGGTTGGTTCTTCTTCTGTTCTTTCCCTCAATTGTTTCTTTTTGTCTCATCTGTTTCGCTGCGGTAAATGACCATCTTTTTGTCTCATCTGTTTCGCTGCGGTAAATGACCATCTTTTTGTCTCATCTGTTTCGCTGCGGTAAATGACCGTCTTTGTGTCGATTTGCTTCATTTTGTTTCCACAAGCAAAATAAATATGATCTTGACATTTCGTATCATTTTTACCACCAGTACCCTTTATTTCAAGAATCATGGCTTTATCACCAGACTTCCCACACAACTAAGCGAGATTAGAAGCCACTGTTTTTGCGAGAATCTGGGAGCTGTTCTTGACACTAGTGTTTCTTTGCGTGTCCTGAACTATTCATGATAGAATAATAGGGTTCTAACTCCATGGTGCACGATTTGGAGAAAACAGGATTCAAAGATTCACTCTTTTTATAGCTGAAATGTGTGTACACCTTATTTGATAAGTTCCAAACTAAAAAAAGAATACTGGTAATATCGTCTCAAGCATTTGAGTCAGTGTGCAGTGTATCTGTGTCAGTAATGTGTAGTGTGTAACTCAGTTCTCGCAAGAAGTGAAGTTAGAACCTCATCATTCTGTGGGCGCTATTAGTCTCCCTGAAAGTTTCTGGCTTTTGGAAGTGTCTGGAAAGAGAAGTTTTGTCTCAGCTGTTCAGTATTTGGCTTGGACAGCATTGCATGATCCGTGTAGTGGGGATAAATGTTTGCCATTCACAGCTTGCTTATAAATATAAAGACCTATGCGATAACTGTTATGCTTGTCTTGTATCTTGTCTTTTTGATCCATTTCAGTGATGTGATTTCTCAATTTTTGACATGAACGATTTGTACAAACATGCACCGCATATCATTTATGCCTGAGTGGTATACACCTTTGGCTTATATTGATGACCATGGTCGAGATGAATAAAATGTCTTTCAGCGTGAAATGATCACAATTATGCACATATAAACTGTTAACGGACAAAGGCTAACAGAAAATCACGCTCTGTTTACAAAGAATTTTGGAAACATCATGTAACTGACCGTTACAAGAGAAGTGATGAGAGTCTGAAAGTTTCACAGTGCCAGAGACTGAATCTGTCAAATGGCTTGTAGGGTCAGGCTCCTGGTGGTTAGGAATAGAACCTAATCGGGCAAATTTTAGGATGTTCCTAAGACAGGAATTTTTAACCCCTACAATGTTTATATATGTGAGATGTGCTGACAAAATGAGTTACTTCTCACGATCCAAGAATGGAGATATCGGCTGAAAATCGACACTGGGGGTCAGATTTATAGATCTTCAATTGATGCCATTTTGTTCAAGTTTACTGTGTCTTTTACTATTCCAAGCTCACAAATTGTACAAACTTCACCTATCAAGTTGATGTATCAATTTCCATGATGCTCAAATCCGAGAAGTAACTCATTTTGTCAGCACACCTCACATATGATATTGATGTTACTGGCAAGTCGTGGAATTTCACAATTTTCCACTTCTTGATGTACCTGGGACTGCAAAATGTGTTGTATCAAAAGGGTTATTGGGAAAGCTTATATTTGGTTGAGGGTCCCAGTTGATCATTCATCACTTCTTATGAATTGTTCATTGATATAGTGCAGCTCAGCTTTAAGCTAAAACCGACGTCATCGATAATGTTTCCCAGGGGAGATTTGCTCTCATGGTTTCTTTTGTTATTTTGATGGAACTAATACTCAAATTGGTGAAGTAACTTTTGTAACGTGTTGCAATACAGTACAATTTTTCGCTATATTTGAGTTTCGAACCCAATGTCAATGGGTTTGAGACAAGAGCTTTGCCACTAGGCCAGTAGCTTTTTTCCCTCCACTTTGTGATTTTCTTGGTCTCTTTTGCTGTTCTCGGAGGACAAGGTGTTGGATCTTTGTGTTGCTGGGCTGAATGTTATTGACTGATGAATGACGTTAACTCATTATCTCCAGCAAGCCGCTCCCTGTGGCTCGCGGTCAGAAACGCTGTGCCGGCGAGCCGCTTACAGCAGCTCAAGCACCTTCTTTTACGACAACTTCGACATCCAATAATTTTTCTGCAATTGCCAAGAACAGGTAGGCCTATCTTTTACTGGAGGTTCTTTTGTTAGATGAAGAACTATAAAAGTAGGTTCACTTGTTTTGATTTAATAACCTTTTTAGATTTAGTACCAAAAAAAAGGCCTGGGCGTAGTGGGTGTGTGTATGTGTGTGTTCTGCTATTACTGCTATTACTGCTTAGAATATTGACTGTAGGCCTACCTAGATCACCAAATGGCAATGTATTGAAGAGTTTTAGGAAACAAATCATAGCGTTGTACTGGACTTGCTAGTTGTAATGTGATTGGATATGGCTAAAAAAAAACTGAGTAGACGGTTGGAGGACGCCACTGGTAGGTCCTACTTCTTAGCTTTCTCTCTGTTGTTTCTATCTATCTTCAATATTATTGCGTCGATGTGCTTATCAGTACTCAAACTAACAAATTAAAAAACTAACTATACCTTGATCACCTAATTGTAATGCGTTAAAAGAGTCTGATGATACAAATCATGGCTTTGAATTGGACCAGAAGCAAGTGATATGTTTGCTTTTTTAATTTGGAATACATCAACAGCAACAGCTTTGCACCTCACTCTCGTAATTGACATTTTAGTAGCAAAAATCACTTTTTTTTCCCAATATTTTTTTTTTTTACTTTGAAATCTCAGATGAATGAATTGTGTTTTAGATTGCCGAGCTCTGAGGAACTCATAACTCTCCAATTATACATTCCATTACCTTTTAAAACTTGTTAGTTTTTTTGCTACTTGTACTTGAAAATTTCAGTTACATAGATGTTGATGCTGCAACAAGCTGTAGATGTATATTTGTCACACACATTGTTCAAGCCTTTGTGTGCTTACAAGATTCCTGCTTTACTAGATAATAGTAAAAGTTTGATAACCTCCCACATCTTTTGTGCATCGCGATTCACAAAGTTTGAAAGATCATATCCCATTGTTTCCTGTTTGTATAAGAATAAGACGTACCCACAACCCCACTGTGACCTCCACGGTGACCCCCAGATGTTGCAAACTAGGTGGAGCAGTTAAAAATGATATGGGGATGGGGGGGGGGGGAAAGGAGGCTGTGCTTATACTTTTACTTTTATGCATGACAGTAATTACTGTGATGATGTGAACTCTTGACAAAATACTCCCTTGCTTTTGTTTGAGGTTTTTGGAAGTTTTGACAGTTGTTGGTATGAAAGGCATGAGGACATAGTAGTATGACCTCACAGAGTGGAGACCCTGGATGTATGTAGTAGTTCCAATAAGATCCGAATTGAAGAAGGCCCAAGTTAACTTTTACCCAGTTCCGAAGGGTTCTTGTTGGTAACGCTTTCAAACATACTCGCTCATTGTTGTTGCACAAAGTGTGAGATTCTTGTGTTCCGCAGATGGCTTCTTCATCAGTCCAATTGTACTCATGCACAGATAGGGCGATAAAGAGTTAGTAATATAACAACTTTGTGTGTTTATTTCTTTTTTATTAATGTTTTGTTGAAGTTGGGGGGGACTTGGTGGTAAAGAAATTAGTGCTTTCCTTTTGTTGCAGTTTTGTTTTTTTTAAAGAACAAAAGTTTTTAGATTGCTGGTTTTGCTCACACCATTTCCATCCACCCTATTTGTTCTCGATTCACAGCGCTAAATACTTCTACTTCTATGTCCCAGTGTAGTGTGCCACTTCTTGTATAATGGCCCCGATTCTGTCTTGAATAATAATTATCATGCACTATATGAAAGTTTTAAATAAAAGCTTGATTTTACTGTGTTGATTATAAAATCATCTTACCTGTGATCCACTGTATTCTAATGTGTCGCGTCTCTTTCCCTTTTGTCAGAAATTCATTTGAAAATCTGTTGTTTAGAGATACAGTAGATCCTGTTTAGCATTAAGCCATTTTAGCAGGAAATTTCTGTGAAGGATTTAAAATCCCCATTGGTTTTTTCCCCCATTTTATTCTATGCATTGCAACTTTCCTTAAAAATGAAATCTGCTTAACACAAAAAATTGTGTGGTCCCATGACATTTGTGTTATCCAGGTTTTACTGAATGTATGTGTATGTTATGTACGTATACATAAATACATATATATACAGTATGTTGGAAATGCTGGATTTGCCAAATAGATAAATTGATCTATTTAACACGACCATTGTCAGTCCATTCAATTTTTTTTATTTTATCCAGATGCAATTGTCTATCTGTCTCTCTTTTACTCTGTGTAAAGGGTACACCCAGTTGATACAGTTTTGAATGCTCTCTCTCTCTCTCTCTCTGGGCGGTGTCCTGAATTCAGTAAATACTAAATAAATTGTATTCTTTTTGGACCCTTGCAGTGGCCTCAGTGTTCTCATCTTCATATCAAGGAGAGATAAAACAAACTCTTCTGAATTAGACAATGTGATGTCAAATGGGCAGAGTCGGACTTCCGAAGAATTTGCAAATTTGTGCGTATTGTTATATTGTATCTTCTGTAACACTTGATTGATTCTATGACTGATACGTGATAACGTGATGCGATCCTGTTTTGATTGTCTGGCTTCACACTAGTCGGAGAATAAAAGTTTTCTATGATGTGTAATGGTCTGTGATGTGTTGTTTTGTTAGCTTTTGAGCCTTTTACTATGGTGTTAAAAAGATAAACAGCGTCCAGTTTTCTAAAAAAAAAAAATTGTGTGAAATTATATGTGAGGCATTTTGGTGAAATCAGGCACTTGTCAAAATAATAACATTGAAGATACCTACATTTTTCTGCCAGTTTGGCAATTTCTATTGAGGTTTTTGTTTTTGACTCAACGACTTTTATGTCCATGTAAGAATGCATTTCTGTGTAGATTTTACTGAAAAACGATTATAAAAAATGTAAATTTTCAGTTTCCCAAGACTAAAGATTTACAAATAACCAAACTTTGGCTTCCATTTTCTCGCTAATTTCAGCTCTGAAACCAGGCAACCCCCACCTCCTTCAATCACAAATATCTCGATTCTATTCAAGATAGATGGGTAATTTTTACATCAACAGACAAAAGAACAAGCTTTAAGATAACAGCAATAACCCTACATGCCTAAAAATGGACACTCGCCTGATTCCCCAGCGTCGTGACACATACTGGTTTAACACCCCATGCAACACTATAAGATTTTATCACCAAGAGGTGGGTCCTCCAAATTTCAACGTCCATCACCTATAGGACTGATCCATATATATATATATATATATATATCGGCCAATTCAAATACAAAAAGCGCCTTTCCCAAGTACTCAACATTGGACTGGGCTGAGCCTCGAATCCCGGAACCCACAATCTCACGATTATGAGTGCAGTTGCCAAAGCACTAGACAGATATCCCACAGTCTTCTTCTATATTAACTGAAGAATGACAGAGATGGTGAGAAGTCATATTGTAAAACAAAATCATTTTTAATCTCTCCAAAGACATATCATTGAAAATGTACTCGATCAACACAAACATAAAAAACACATTGGAAAACCAACTTGTGTATCACGTCAGAACGTTGCGATGGTGCCAAATTGAAAATGTACATAGTTTTAGTAAGAGTTTTACGGCACTTGAAACAAAATGAGGTCATATAAGTGCCAAGGATTAGAGGTGTTACAAGTGAGTAACAAACACAAAAAAAGAAGGAGAGATAAGGACAATATATGTTTAATAGGAAAGAAAAAATGTAGGCCAACATAATGCAAACAAACAAAATTATCAATTATTAGTGATATGTGAGGTGTGCTGACAAAATGAGTTACTTCTCAAATTTCAGCCCTACGGAAATAGATAAATCAAGTTTATTGGTGGAGTATGTACATTTATTTTAAGAATGAAATAATGAAGGACATATAAAACTTGAAGAAAATGGTACCAATTCAAAATCTACAAATGTGACCCAGTGTCAATTTCCGGCTGATATCTCCATTTGTTGATAGCAAGAAGTAGCCCAACTCATTTGGTCATCACACCTCACATTATGCTGTAACCATGTATCTGGTTGCTTGAACATTTTTCAACATTAAATTTTTAAAAACCCAACCATTCTGACTTCAGTTTTGAGATTAGGTAAAGAAAAGCACACTGGTACCGCAATGGTCATATAGAGCAAGGAAGAAGCAGGACAGACAGACAGAAACAGCAGAAGGAAATAATAATAATATTGCATTTATATCGCGCATTTCCACATAGAAGTGCTCAATGCGCTGTACAATAATGCAAAGAACATAATATGCAGCGTACAGCTCCTATATTAATCCCCTTTCTCTCTCTCTCTCACTCTGTCTCCAGTACATCCTTGAGTAAAGACTATCCCACAAAGCTTACCCACAGACCCTCACACACATTGATGAATTTACACAGTCATAAACAAAGAAGGAGGACCTACCAGTAGCCCCCTTCAACAACCCGTCTTCTGATTAACAAGAGAAGACACAGAAGTTAACCTCACAGTACACTTATACTATCTATTTAAATTTTGCAAACTGATTTTCATCATTATGAACCCTCATATTGTTGTCCATTTTTTCAGTAAAGTTTTAGTAAGAGTTTTACCATACTTGCAAAACAAACAGGTCATATAAGTGCTGAAGATTAGGGATATTGCAGGAGAGTAAAATACAAAGAAAAAAAGGAGGAGAGATAAGGACCACAGTTGTTCGATCAGAAAGAAAGAGTAAACCACAACAGAACACCTGCCAACCATGAGAGAGTAACGTACAAAGAAAAGGAGGAGAAGAGAAGAGGACAATAAATGTTTCATTGGAAAGAAGGAGCAAACCACATCAGAGCACCTATCAACCAACCACACTCTCAGATCGATGTCGATACCTAAGGCAGGTTTTACAACAAAAAACAAAAAGAGTTGACTCAGTTTTTCCACAAACACACATTTAGAGCATATACCAGAACATTGCGATGGTAGGAATGGTGAACAATCAAGAATCATCATCTTGACACCACAGGCAGAAAATACTGTAACGTCACGTCGTCATGCATCAGGAAGAAGTGAGCCATGCGATGGTGGACAATATCTGAGGAAAGCAGGGAACACTGTTTTGAAAAAAACTTTCATCATACAGGGATATAAAGTAGACATTTCTCTTTATTCCTTTCTTTTTTTTATTTTTACTACCTAACTTCAGATCCAAATAAAGCAGCCTTTCCATAACATTCATTTTCTCTTTTGTTTCATTTCTTTTTGGGATCTTTAAAATAACATAGTCTTTCTTTTTCATTCATTTCTTTTTTAGTCTTATTTCTAATGGGGATCAATTATCTTTTCATTTTCATTTGCTTTTTTTTTTTCATCTCATTTTTTATGGGGATAATTTTGAATAAATAAAGTAGTTCTTTAATTTCTTTTCTTTGTCTTATGGGTATCAATGAAGGCCTTCTCAGAAGAGGATGAAAAAAAAAACTACTGCACTTGTAATACTTTTTAAATCTATTAACTACCAACCGCACAAAGAAAGTTTGTGGGAGAAAGTTTTTTAGATTTTTTTAATCGAATATCTCAATCAATCTGCTGGAATGTAGTATCCCACTCAGCAGCCGCACCCCCCCCCCCCCCCCCCCCCCCCCCCCCCCCCAACCAAATCAATCTAAATTGTGTCGATGGAATTGTAAAACTAGATTCCATCTTCCAGGTAAGCTGAACTGTCTTGCTGTTTGAACAGGATAAACACTCACAGAGCAGTGGGAAATTAAACTTTTTTTCAAACAATGGCAGGAAATAAAAAAGACAAAGTTAAAATGATAACTGATCAAGGCATACCAATTTTTGCTCTCAGTTTGTCAGGACTGGACGTCTGGCGTCTTTTCTGGACATCAAGTTTGTTTATGTTTGGAGCAAGATTTTGTGCCATGAAGATTTTCAGGATGGAAAACCTAAAATTCTCTCACAGGCCAGAACATATAACTGTTTACCGAGCTAGATGCGGTCTGCAGGCCTTGAGTTTGACACCTGTGCTATAATCCACACTTAGTAAGATACAACATTCCAGCAGACCGATTGAGATATTCGATTTAAAAAAAACAACCTTTCCCACACAACAGCCAAGCTTGTGTCCTCTGTGTGCAAAGGATTAGAGACCGTCTGGGCTTTCTGTGTGTGGTTGGAAGTTAACAGATTTTTAAATAAGTATCTGAAAAGTCTGAAATATGCTGTGGATTTTTTTCGGTCTTTACCGAGAAGAACTTTATCGATATCCCATAAGAAACAAGACCCCCCAAAAAATAAGTAAATGAAAAGACTACTTTATTTATCCCAATAAGTAGATTTAGTAAGACCAAAAAAAGGGACCACCCAGTACACAAAATATCATCAGAGTATTATCATTGTAGAGACAAGAAAGCACTCACTGCACACCACTTTGTCCGGGTTGACCTGCTGGCTGTTGAGGAACTGTGCGAAGCGCCGAATGTGGACACGAGACGTGGCAAATTCCTGAGGGTCTCGATCCAGATCCCCCGACTGAGACGACAGGCCTCCATCCCCTCCGTCTCGACCTGGGATGACGAGACACAAAAATATTTTTATAAATAAATTTGTCAAAGACCAAGAGTTTGAGTAAAACAGGCACATTGACACAATAACCGTCATTTTGTGCAGGGGAAAGTAAGACAGACAGACACCTAGAAAGAATTTAGAAACAGAGCAGGGAGAAAAAAAAAGTAGAATCTATCAGAAGAGTCTTCCAACAACCTGTTAAAAATTTTTTTTAAAATTTAAGTTTTAATGGACTTTCTTACGGCGCCCGCAACTGCATAAGGTCATATGAGCACCAAAGGGCGGATGTCAACAGAGAAGTCTTTACAGGGAATCAGGCCTACTCTGCTCAC
This sequence comes from Aplysia californica, assembly GCF_000002075.1. Lineage (NCBI taxonomy): Eukaryota > Metazoa > Mollusca > Gastropoda > Aplysiida > Aplysiidae > Aplysia > Aplysia californica. The sequence goes on from NW_004797959.1 coordinate 23,805, forward strand.
CTCTCTAGCTTCAACAGCACAAAGTCTGCTTCGACTATCAAGGCACCCCGGAAATAGAGTGTCACAAGAGCGTGACAAACATGCAAAAGAAGAAGAGGAAAATGACAATAGTAAGGATTCCGAAAGAAAAAGCAGCAGCTCCCTGTTGCAGTTCAGGCAAAGTTATGAGCATGACATTGATGAATCAGCCGATTTACAATTCTACAAGGCATAAGAACATGTTAATGTCCCCCCTTTGGGAATGGCCTAAAAACACTTCAGTCAGTAGCACCGCCCCAGGGGGTGAAAAAAAAAATCTCCAAAGGACGGAAAAAATCCATGCAAAAAGAAAACAACCCTCCCTGACACATAGAGTTCAACATGGAAATACAATGCAAAGACACTATCTAGCACATGTTTGATGATGGGCCTGCATCTGACAGGAAAACACCAAAAGAATGCAGGGTTTTTTTGCCATCATCTAATCTGAGTAGAGAAACGAGTGACAAACCATGATGATTTATTCTGTTTCAGACCTGACATTTGATCATGATGTTTTTAAAAAAACAATAAAATATAGTCAAAATTGTCTTTGACGACCACCCGTTGTCTTGAAGAAAAATGGCTGTCTTAGACAGGTGGGCGTCACACACGGTGTCATTATGATCATTATGATATGAAAAATAAATATGAAAGGGAAGAAATGGGAAGTGGCCCTTTGTACATGTGGTTGTCCATTACAAGCAGCCATTAGAGTAGGTTCAACTGTATTAGATTCTTACACCAGGATGGATTGTGAAGCCCCTGAAAGTGAGTGTTGACGGCTACCATATCTGTCTCCACTGACAGCTTCATCTCACCATTGCAATTTGCTGACAAGGCCTGGAAAACAAAGCAAAAATATATATGCATTTCATGAGTAAAGAGAAGCACACTGACACACTAAAGGTCATTTAGTGCAGAGAAAAAGTACTTTTGGTTTTAGTAAGGGTTTTGTTTTAGTAGTGGTTTTACGGCACTCGCAACTGCTTAAGGTCATATGAACGCCATAGTAAGGGTTTTATGACACTTGCAACACAATAAGGTCATATAAGGTCGTATAAGTGCCGAAGATTAAAGGTATTACACAACAGATGTTTGATAGGAAAGAAGGAGCAAACAACACAAGAGCACCCGACAACTACCAAGGGAAAAAGTATGACAGAAAGTGAAAACAGAGACGAAAGAAGGAAAGAAAAGAAAGAAGAAGGACGACTCGACCCAACAGTATCGCTCTTAATGTAGATGTTTCTAGACCACCATTGACACAATTTAGATAAGACGCAGGCTTCCAACCCTACATGTTAAAGCCAACTGGGCTGAGAGGGAGGCAATATCCCAACTGAAAGACTGAGATATTCTAAAAATTTCTCCCCACATGGGAATCAAACTCGGGTCTCCTGCGTGCGACAGCAAATTGCATAACCGCTACACCACAAACGTCAGTAAACAGAGACCGAGCGCAAAAGGTATCAGTATCAGTCTGCTACAAAATGATACCCAGTATGGCATGAACTTGAGCATATTGACAACTGATACAGTCACACATGTTTGATTCCCTGAAATATTACACTTTGAATTGAGCGCACCTGTCAACTTAAGTGTACATTTAGGTCCCTCGGTAGGTTTTAAATTATAATACAAGGTAATGCTGAAACATATCGTTGGTGCTGCAAGCAAGTCACGTAAGTCCATTTGGGTAATTTTTACAGACTGGAAAGAAAAAAACTAGTCTTTGTTTTGTTGTTCCTATCAGGAATTATGGAAAGCAAGAAATTGAAACCCTTGACCAAGTATTAAACTGCATTTTGGTGATGTTGAAAGGTGCATCTTTTACAGAGTTTTTTGGTAGGGCGTAAAAATAAAAAATTCTCAAAATCTGGACTTAAGAGGATTGCTTGACAGTGACGATATGAAGGGCTGTGCACCAAAATATGATGAACTCAAAAAGTTTTAAAATCTTTAAAGCTGTGTATTCGATTCACAATCAGTAGGGGGATACTGAAGAAAAAACTGAATAAAACCACCATAAACTGACCAATTACAGCACGTTTTGAGACAAAATACCGTCATCATGAGTGCCTTTCACACCCAGCATCAGGGTATGGGTCACGAATAAACACTTTCTACCTCTTCTTATACTGGGTTAGACTCTTGAGAACAAATATATCAAACACAAAATTCAAGATCTAAGGGGAAGAAAGAGAAAGTTTGAATATGAGAGATAGCCCATTTTGTCACAGAGCCAGTCATGTTATTTCAGACGACTGAATTTCATTTGCAACAGGAAAATTAAACTGTATTACGACATATTCCAACATTAGAAAGTTATTTTGAACTACCTGGCTAAAAAAAGCTTGACAGAGTAGAAATCTACTTGAATTTCATTGAAAATACTGAAGCTTTCATTGAATCAACTGGACCACATTTACAAACGCCTGCTAATGTACTTTGAACAAGGAAGAAAAGAGAAAAATAAAACCGACCAAGAAATAGTATACTGTACACCGGGGGTTTTTTTCACGGGCTTTTTGGTCCATTTTGCCCATTTAGTGTTACGCCCACATTTTGAATTCACAATTTCAGTTACCGAGTGTCATGTGTTCCATGCAGTAGTGCCCCTTTCAACATTTTGCAAATCATTTGAAATCACGAGTTTCCAAAAATGTTGTGAAAATCGTGAATTCAAATAGTGTGTTTAGAGTATCAGAACCGAGAAATTGGTGGCAAACTATGATCACCGATGTCTTAAAGAAGAAGAAACGACAGACTTGTGAACAACAGCTGTAGTCCATGGTCACATTATTGCATGGCGACACTTCTATCTGGACCTGTCTCTCATCTCAAACAACCTGTCTAAGCCAACCACTTTCCTCTCAAAAAAAGGGTGGCCGTCTTCAACATTTTCAACTGCACTTTGTTTCGTTAATAAGAGTACAAAGATCAATCGGAAATTGATATATTATCAAAACGTGATCTTACCACATAGTTGCTGAGGTTTTTCATCTTGTCTACAACACTTTTGAGTAAGCGTAATTGGGGCAGGGCGATGCTCACCTGTAGATAAATATCAAGGGGTTTGAGTTTGAGTCTGAGTAAAGACAAGCAGGTGAAAGGAGACAAACAACTGTGCACACAAAAAAACATAACTTTATCATTTGAGTATTTTTCCATGCACAGAAAGAAGGAAGTTTCATTTCATCTTGTAAGAAGCATATTTTCTATCCTTTCGCAGTTTTAGTAAACATTTTACAATTCTTGCAACACAACAGATAATACAAGATAGGCAGTGTTACAAGAGAGTAATAAACCATAAAAAAGGAGGATAGATAAGGACGAAAGATGTTTGATAGGAAAGAAGGAGAAAAACCACACTAGAGCATCCACTAACCACCGATGAGTTTGAGTTTGAGTCTGTGTAGAAAAAAGTAGGTCCAAGGAGACCTACTACTGCACACGCATGAATACTTCACAACATCATTTGTGTATTTTTCCATACAAGAATAGACGAGAGAATCATTTCATCTCATCCAAAGCACGTTCCGTCCATTATCTCTTGAAGTGTACAAAAATGAACAGCATGTGACATGACAAAGGTTACGTAACAATTGTAGATCTCTTCCTTTCCACAATAGAATTCTCCTCCTCCTCCCCCCCCCCCCCAACAGAATTTAGATTACCCGTGAGGTGGGTTGCTTTGACCCTGCCTGTCGCGACCAACCTGGGCTGAGAGATATACTACATCCCAGCAGATAGACAGAGATATTTAATAATAAAATAAACATTCTGACATCGGAAAAGAAGTAACGTCTTCTGCATGCAAAAATGCAAAAAGTCAGATCTGGAAATTGAATTAATTAAATCTAATACCAAGGAGAGGGGGTGAGAGAGAGCGAGAGAGAGGGAGAGAGCGAGAGAGAGGGAGAGAGCGAAAGAGAGGGAGAGAGAGAGAGAGAGAGAGAGAAAGAGAGAGAGAGAGAGAGAGAGAGAGAGAGAGAGAGAGAGGGAGAGAGAGAGAGAGAGAGAGAGAGAGGGAGGGAGGGAGGGAGGGAGAGAATGGAGAGATAAGAAGAAGATAAGAAAGAAAGAGAGAGACATTAGAATTATTCAAGCCACTAAGAGAATGCCAAGCAAGTTATAAACATAATGTTTAACTTCCAAATGCCAGTTTTTCGTTTACTTACATCAAATTTGGGCATCACTGGTTCTGCAAAATCTGGCCAGTGCTTCCTAGCAACCACTGTCACTGGGACATCGTGAACTACCAACCTTTGATGTAACGTACCACTCGGCTGAGAAGATGTGAAACGGAATATTATACAAGAACACAGGGGCGGGAAATGGAATATTATACAAAAACACATGGTTGGGAAAAGGGATATTATTCAAGAACACAGGCGAGGGAAAGGGAATACTATACAAAAATAGAGATGGGCAAAGGAAAATTATACAAGAACACAGAGATTGGAAAAGAAATATACAAAAACACAGGGATCAGAAAAATGAATATTCCGAAAGATCACGCATGAGAGAAAATGAATATTACAAAAAAAACAGAGATGGGATGAAGAAATACAAGAACTTAAAGATCCAGAAAGCAGTTTTATAGAAGCGGGAAAAGGAATATATATTGCACAAAAACACAGAGATAGAAAGTAAAATGTCAAACAAGAACTCAAAGAGCCAGAAAAGAATATTATACAAGAACACAAAGGAGGAAATAAAAAGAATGTTATACAGTGGTGTCCGCCTAACAGCCATGCATCCCCTTTGGAAGCAAGCCTTGTTGTTAGGCAGAAGTTGCTGCTAACTTAATTTTCAAATTGGGAGTAATCAGTATCCCTATCCCCCCCTGCCACATGCACACACACTCACGCGTGTGCACATACACACACACTTACACACATATACACACACACACACAGACAAACACACACACTCACACAAACACACACAGACAAACAAACACATATCCTATTTGTATGATGTAGTGATAATGTTATGTCGAAAAGTGAGAACACAGTCAATGAACAGATGGTCCATTGCCGAGTGACAGTATTATGCACAATGGCTGAGACAGTTTCAACCCCCCACGCCCGCCCCTCTAGCCGGGAGAAACTTTGAAGTAAAGTAATAATAATAATAAATACCACTTGTATAGCGCATATCTCCACTCAACAGCAGGCTCTATGCGCTTTACACTATATTATTACCCCAGCAGACCATAGAACACTCCGAAACATTCTCAGCTTCCCGGGAAGCATACAGTGCAAGCAGCTGATTAAGCGCTCAAACACTAACAAACTGACAAAATCTTTCGCTGTCTATAGCCGGGTACCCATTCCCACCTGGGTGAAGTGAGGAAAATTCGTGTAAAGTGCCTTTCCCAAGGACACAACGTCGGGCCCCTGATGGGATTCGAACCCACGACCTTACGGTTGCGAGTCTGAGAGCCTAACCACTAGGCCACCGACACCACACAACATTGTGTGAAAAGCACTCCCAATCCATGTAATTTTGGCCCAAGCAGGTGTTGGGATAAACAAGAGTGGAGAGATGCACGCACACTGAAATTATGGGCCAGTCCAGGTGTCCATACTGTTTTTAAATCTTAAAAACAGGTTGTGTCGAACAGTTTATAGCTAAAAAGGGTGCTGTCACGGGAAAAGGTTGCTGTTAAAAGAGGGGGGGGGTATTTATAAAGGAAATTCCTGACAGCGGCGGAAAATTTTCTTCTCTTAAAAAACGTTCTCCTTTCACCTTTTCTGGTCTCTAATCATGTTCTGTCGCCTGCTTTTGCTTTCGTATCCACCTTTTTCCCCCCTCCCCTCCACCCCCTTGCCTCCTCCTCTGGACTCCTGACTCTTTGTGTACCCTTTCTACTGCTACTCCTCAGCTCCTTACTGCCCTGATCTTAGGGTAGGTAAGACCTAGCCTTCTAGGAAAAAGGCGAAAAAAATCTCTGAGGTCCCATGCGCAAGTTGCCTATGTTAAAGATCCTTTGGAGGTCCTAAAATCGATAAGAGTAGGTTCCAGCCACCACCCGGGTAAAATTCAAAATTAATTCCTACCAAACTGAAAATGCTTACTATGTCCTGCGCGCTGATATGATCTTATGCAGTTGCGAGCACCGTAAAACACTTACCATAACAAAACACAAAATTCTGTTACACAAAATTCGGTTACTGATGAGCAGAAGTTGCTCTTAAATGGGTTACTGTTAAGTCGACACCACAGAGCAAGAATACAAAGATCTTGAAAGAAATACTACACAAGAAACAGAGATGAGAAAAGGAATATCATACAGGGAGACAGATATGGGCGGGCAACTGATCATTCAAAGCTTCGCTTTTCTGCATAGATCTGAAAGTTTCCATAAGAAAAGTAGTTTCGAAAAAGGGCCTTTCCCTTTATTCTTTACGACAGCAGATTATAAGACAAGATAAGATGAAATAAGATTAATGTTATTTGTCCTCAAATTTAAAAAAAAAAAAATCACGCTCTGCTTTCACTTGCTTACATGCTATATGACCATAGAATAATAGACACACGTACACGTGCATAAAAAGAAAGTATAATGTCAGTACTAACATAAATAAAGGCATCACTGTTGTTCCATAAATGCCTTAGTCATTTCTATTTGTTTAGAGAAATTCTTTTATAAAGTGCTTATTTAAGGCAACTTTACAACTTAAGTAAAAATGAAAATATCTCAATAATTGGACGTTTACTTTTATTAATATATTTAATCCTAACCCTGCTAAAACAAGCAGGAGGCAGATAGTAAGACAAAATTAGATCTAATCAATTTTATTTATCCTGAAAACAGAAAAGAAACCAGCCCTATGCTTTCACTTATTTCTGCCATCAGACCATAGAACAAAATCTACATTTTTGTTCTAGTAAGAGTTTTACAGCACTTGCAATATAATTAAGTCAAATAAGTGCAAAAGCTTAGAGGTGTTACAAGAGAGTAATGTTCACGAAAAAGAAGGAGAGATAATGACAATAGATGTTAGATAATAAAGAAGGAGCAAACCACTTAAGAGCACCCGATAACCACCCATCATAAAATAAAACCTCCATATATAATAATGATAATTGTCACAAAGACACAAACATGACACACATTAAGACTGAGTCACAAAACGCCTATCATCTGACAGAAAGAAGCAATTTAATCTACTTTGAAACATTTGGCACTCAGCCATCAGTGTTAGCAATAAAAGAACCTATTGAATTATCATAAAGGTTCAGGAAAAGCTCTTTGATGTGAACATTGCTGGAGTGTTGTTACGAGATGTTGAGAAGATGGTATATCATTACTCACTGAATTAATTTTTTTGAGTGTGTGTGTGTGTGTGTGTGTGTGTGTGTGTCATGTGTGTGTTTGTGTGCGTGACGGTGTGAGTGTGTGTGAGTGTGTGGTGTGTGTGTGTGTGTGTGTGTGTGTGTGTGTGTGTGTGTGTGTGTGTGTGGGTGTGTGTGCATGTATGTGCATGAGTATGAGTGACATGCAAAGGTATGTGTACGAGTGTTTGTATTGCTGAATGTTGGGTCCGAAAAATATGAGGGGAAAACACTGAATCAACCACAGATCATGCAGACACAAACAACTTATTCTCCTATCTTTGTAAAGTGGTTACAGTCAACCATGCTCTAATCGCATTAGAATCATTTTATAAAACAAAGAAGAAAAAAAGGTTCTTTACCAAATCTATTTCAAATGTAAGGCAAGGCGTGTGTTTCTTTGTGAGTTTTATCTTCAGCCACTTTGCCGTATTGGCCGTCCTGAGAGAGCGAAGAAGCAGATCAGGAGAAACTTCCAGGTAGATTTCATTCGCTTCTTCTGATACTCCTTCCATCGCATACTCATTAAAAAAATGGCTCTGTGGAATCGGATAACGGATTAGATTGATAATTTTGCGGCATACTCATTAAAAAGAAGGCTCTGTGGAATAGAATAAACCATAATAGATAAGATAAGACAGGACAAATTCTTTTTATCTTGCCTTTGGGCAATATCAGCTTAATTTAGTTTTAATAAGACTTACAGCGCTTGCAATGCGATAAGGACATACCCATCTTTCTGTCCTTAAGGGGGGGGGGAGATACACCCCGAAAGTCCCGATTCGGCTTAAAACTATAGATTTTAAGTTGTAGGCATTTGGCCTCTTCAGCCTCTCTTACAAATATTTCATCCCATTGTTATTACTATTTCCTCATAAAGTCAATCTTTTATTTTTCATTATCGGCGTTTTCTCCAAATGTTGTTTTTCTATATACTTTTTAAAGTAACTCTACCATTTTTTATCCAATCTTCATGAATTTTTTACAGAATGAAAAAAAGATGTAATACTAAAAATCTGTGAGACGAATTTTATATGTATGTGGAATAGTTTTTTGTTCGAGGAGTTTGGAGTGTGGATTTTCACTATTTTCACAGATAGCCTTCAGCTGCCCCCCCCCCCCCCTCAACCTGTCAAAGATGACTTTCTCTCACTGGAAAAAGAGAAGGCAAAGGGAGCAGGGGTAGACCCAGAGCAACTTGCTTGGAAAACCAGAATAGATGGGTGATGGGGAAAGACCAGGATTTTAAAAGTTTTTTTCAGAGCATCCCAGCAAAGAAGTCAAAGGAAGTCAAAGGACAACTATTACCATGGATTTCTGTAGCATGACGATGATAATATTAAAAATACAATTTTGCTGAGTTTTGTGAGATTATGTTTTACATTGTTGACTGCTTCTCACTCATGCTGTATTAAATCAACTTTCATCAAAAACAGAAACGCAAACATTTGAAAAGAGAGAATATTCTGTTTTTGAGATTTCTAAACCCTTCTAATATTGCTTTCTTTTCTAAAACCTCACAGAAACGAAAATATAATATTCCTCTCATTTTCCAATATCATCTTACCTGTGATAATTCACACCACACCATTACATGAATTATATCCCCTATTTTCCAAATGTCATCTTACCTGTGATAATTCACACCACACCTGCGCACCAGTGTCTCCAACTCGCTCGGAGAGAATAAAGAAAACTTTATCTTCTGTTATCCTCAATATACAAGACTTGACCAGCTTCGCAATTGTTCCAACAACGTCTGTAGAATAAACAGAGAAAAGTAAGTTAAAGGTGTGAACATTCAAATAATAAACGTAATCAAAACAAAAATTTGTTTCGTAATTTCGATCCAAAAGTGGTTTTTAAACATTTTATAATCATGTTAATAAATTGAAAATAAGGTTAGAAAAAAAATTTTCTGCTTCAAATTTAAACTAATAATACCAAACAGAGTGAAACTTCATGTCCACAAAACAAACTGACAGAAATGTTTTGACCACAGCCCGATTTAATTCTTATCAAAAGAAATTACCGTAATCAATGTTACAACTCAGCAGACCTTTTCATATTGAACAAAACAGCATTTTTACAAATATGACCTATTTGGGCTGCAAGTGCAGTGAAATTAATTGTAACTAACTAAAACTTTTTTAAAAAAACAAAATCACGCTTTTGTAGTGAACCAGTTAAGCAATCAGTGTGGCTCGCAGAAAACATTAGTTTGATTTCCTGCAGAGGGATTTTTTTCAATTAACTTTCTCCATCTGTCTGCTCAGACATTGTATTCCTCTTAGCCTTGACAGGCATGATTGAAGCAGCCCGTCTCCTAACGGATCTAAATTGTGTCAAAAGGGGCCGTAAAACATTACAATTACAACTAGTTTCCTATCATGTTGCACCTAACCTTTGTAACATCCACTGCCATTGTAAACCAGCAAGACAAATTTCTCTTTGTGAGATGAATAAAGATTGTCATTGTCATGTATGAATGTCAGGCTATATCAAGGGAGACAAACAAAGTTGGATGACTGGGTCAAAATTTTACATGAATTATATCCCCTATACTACACAAACATCCATAAAATAATAATTTAATTGATTCACAGCACAGAATTCTATAAGTATGGAATTCTGTAGTTCACAGTCAATTAAACGTTTGGTAGATTTTCGACACAGATTTTTTGTATCCACCTCTGCTATGATAAGTTGTTTTTCCTCAAATGAGAAGCCTTTGTGCTTTTTTCCCCTACTATAGTCTACTCTCAAATACATGTACAGCATCACTTAGACACATAACTTGGCAGAACATCGGCAAGGTGTTGCATGGTGTGTTTAAGAGGAAGCGTACTGACACACATGGCGACAATATCAGAAATAAGTGCCTTCATGCGACAGGAAACTCACCACACACAACTGAAATGTACAGGCTCTAGCACTGAGAACTATGATGAAAGCAATAAACATGTCTTTGGCCTACATTTTTGCCCGCAGTTTACAGACTGATCAATAGCCTACTATCATGCCATACTCATCTGGCCAACTTTCCCTCTTTCTCTCATCAAGGCTGCTTTGGAATACAAAGTTATATTACATCTCTACATGATATGCTGACACTAATTATTTTGGCAAATATTTTACACACTTTTCACACAAATTATTTACACACTATTTGTGTGTTTCTTTTTCCTCTTTCTTTCCCCTGCTATATCTAGAGAGGCAATCAACTGCTGGTTCCTCAACTTGCAGTGCAACTGATTTTTGCTCTAAGTGGAGCCTACTTATATCTTAAGGATCCCCTAAGGATCTTAAACCTGCGCAACTTGCACACAGGACCTCCAAAACTTTTTGCACATATTCCTACCTTAATATAAGGAAAGTGGCTGAATAACAGCAGTAAGAAGGAGTCAGGAGGAGCAGTAGAAAGAGTCACAAGTAAGGAAGAGAGGAAAAGAGAGAAGGCTGAGAGGAGTGTGTGTGTGTGTGGGGGGGGGGGGGGGGGGGGGAGTGAGAAGATAATAATAGAGATGACATTAAGAGGACTAGAGAATAGGAAAGGAGGTGAAAGTACAAAATTTTAGATAATAAAAATTTGTCAGTGCTGTCCGTTTCAATCCCAGGACCTTTTGTATGAGAGGCAAGCACTATGCCTCTAGACCATGAGAGCCTCCTTTTGTAGGTTTGGAATACAAAGAATATTGTGAAAAACAATTCAAGACCTCGAAATCTGTTCCCTATACTATAGCTTAAGTACAGGAAGGCGCATCTAGCACTGAACTCAGCTGCAACAATAATAGCCATAACGTGCCAACAGGGGAGATGAAAAGCTGAGGAGAAGCGACTTGTGCAACTAGATCAAAATCTACTTCATATGTGACGCCAGAGAATAGCCATCCATCTATTGACTGGTGCGACCCCCAGAGAAGAGCCACATATATGCTTTTTTTTAAATCCCAGATCTGTACCCCCCTTAATGACCTTCTTTTCATGCCAAATCATTGCTTCCAAACACATGAAGCTGCAGCGAGCACCTAGCACACCTCTGTGATTGGCCCAAATATAGATGACGTATTTCTGCCATCTATTTTTATCGTCTTCCGGGGCTTCCCCCAAGACTCTTGGGTTTCCCTCGCCAGTAACTGACTAGATCTCATAATGACTCATTCTCTGCCTGTTTGGGGTTTTTTTTGTATTAATTTATGTTATCTTTATTAAACAATCTCAGCCATTTTCGCTCAATAAATTTACCTTCTCCTCAAAGTTGTACACACACACACACATAACAAGCGTGTGTGCACACACACAAGCGTGCACGCACACACACGAGCACACACAGCCTATGCAGTTGACGATGAAACCTAGTGACGTAGCCCATCCTGCCAACGGGCGAGGGAAGCCCCGGAAGATGACGAAAATAGTTGGCGGAAATATGTCATCTATATTTGGGCCAATCCCAGAGGTGTGCTAGGTGCAGCTTCATGTCTTCTAAAACAGTAGCCTGTCACCAACACTTTTGAGCGTAACTCTTTAACCATGCAATTTAAAATAAATTAAAATCACGTTTCCGCGTAATTCTCTCGTGTTTGTGGAAATGTGACCCGACATATTACATTTTTAAAACCGTTTGTTTCATGTCAAATTGATCAATTTAAGTGTAACCTAGACGTTAGAATTCATTTATCATTGACTTTAGGGTCAAACTAAAGGCTTGTTAGCTCATACTTTTTTAGGAAGGACTTCCGTAATGAGCGACCACCCCATCAAACACAATAATGAAGAGGCCTAGACTTAACCCTACCCCTAACCCTACCCTTACCCCTACCCCTACCCCAACAAGCCTTCAATTTTGCTCTACTCTGTCCTTGTCTCATAGTGGTTGCTCGTTACGGAAGTCCTCCCCTTTTTTATATTCGACCCGTACCATAATACAATAATAACTTCGCATTGGACGGTGGTACCGTCCAGCCATGGTTACGGACCTCGACTACCGGACGCTGCCACCATTCAGACATGGTTAGTTAAAGTAATAAAGAGTTCTCTGGATCTCTGAAGTGATGGATTGATGAATAAAGAATGCAAGCAATTTGGCAGAGCATTGAATAGATTTAATTGTGGATTGTTGACTTGCTAATAACTAATAAGCCTAATGATACAAGATACAATTACACAATCACTACTACCACAACAATCCAACCCAGACCCAGCCCACAATGTTACGATAAAATTTGAAAGCAAAGAAAGGCAAAGCTAGAGCAAAGCCGGACTCACTTGTGAAATGCTGGATGTAACCTATGTCAGTAATTTTCCCTCGAAACTTCATGATGCCAAGTATTTCGTTCTGATTTTTAGCATATCAAAGAGCGGGGGTTTCTACACTTCGATATTATTTTATTATTTAAATGAAAGAAATAATGAGGAATAAAGGAGATCGAAAATCGAAAGTTCCCTCTCCGTCTCTCAGCCTCTCTGTTGTTAGAGAATTGGGAGTCGGGAGTAGTTTCCCCTAGGTCCTTAGACCTATTAAAAAACAGCCTACAAAAGATTTCAAACAAATAAATTATTTATAAGCCTATCTTATATGTAGATCTAATCTAGTTGTTAGAAAAAAAAAACGCTTCCCTCATCTGATTTAGATACATTTTTGGTTGATCTTATCTCAGGAATACAAAGAATAACTATGTAATCTTTACTTAGTTTATGATCATCTTTATTTTACCTTTCAAAATGCGCATAATCTAATCAACGGGAATCTCCGCAAGATAGCATTCAACCGTCTACTTCCGGATTGCTGTCAACAAAACAAGGAAGTGAAAACAAAATTGTTGACACCCGGCTGTTTTATTTTTACATCCCTTTTTTGATTTGTTGGAAAACTGTGTTGTTTTACCTGTCGTGGCTTTTTATGTGTTGGAGGTTTATTGTCTTTGATAGCAGTTGATTATATTCTTTTTAACTCCTTCTTGGCTTTATTGGTGCACATATCCGGATACGAACTTGAGGACGAAGACGAAGAAGTTTTTAAGTGCGTCGCGGACATCGCGTCTTGGACTTGATTCAGGATCTAAATTTCAACTCAGACTCAAACTAGAGACAGAGATCTAATGCTAGCGCCATAAGTGGCCTTGTAAGCACCCTGCAGTAAGTGATTTTGTATTTTTGGGAAGTTTTCCTAAAACTGTTAATAACAACTGCTGCTGATATTGGTGATCTTGTTACGTCTTGTAATTCCATTTGTTAAAGCCCAAAAGATCCACCCCTGAACCCCCCCCCCCTCCCCCTACTCTTGACTCTTGGAGCCCAAACTAGGGAATAATAATTGGGGGGTGGGAACTGCCGAAAAAGCGCCATTCTTTGCTTGAATTTTGATTTTTTGGCTTTAGTGTTTCCTTCCAGTCTCATGCTTAGTTCACTCCTCAACGATTACCTGGCAATTCAAGGTCTCTTGCGTTCAGCTTTGGACTTTAACGAACGAAACTACAAAATCACCCCGATATCAACTAACAATGATTCAATGAATATGAAAAGAGAAGTGCACTTTAAAGAAATAATTTATACAGTCTATATATCATCACCTCTCTCTCTCTCTCTCTCTCTCTCTGTCCACTCTCTCTCCCTGTCTCTCTGTTCAAGCGTAGACAGCAGAGGAATCATCCACTACTTTAACATTTTTATGTTCTTGTTATTCAAAACTTGGTTACTTAGTTTGAAGTGTCTTATATTTAACGAAGTGACTATTTCTCCGAACGTTCGGAGAAATAGTGCCGATCTTTATTTCTCCGAACGGTTTCCGGCTTCCGGTCTCGTGATTTTTTGTCTATTTATTGCGAGAGTTCGGCGCCAACTTTCATTCTGCCTCTGGCCTCTGGTCTGGGAAGGAACACCACATGGCAAGCCCGCCTACAGACAACCTTCAGTAACACCCACCACCATCATGCACATCATGTACACACACTAACTAAACATGACCAGTGGGCAACTTTTGAACGTATGACGAGCTGAGCTGTGGACGGAGAGACAGTGTGAGTGAAAGAGCGGGTGAAAGGAAGAATGTGCGAGTGTATCCACAGGCGACAGCAACTACAAGACAAGACGACGACACCGACCCCCTGGCCTGGTCCACAACTCACGAAAGAAAGGAATGCAGCTCAGGCAGTGTTTTGCCTATATTATTGTCCATGGTTCGCAGGGTGCAAAGGAAAGAATGATATTTTCTTTGTGTGTGCCTGGAGGGAGGGGGTGGGGTATGAAGAAAGTCATGCGGACAGGGATGAGCCGCGGGAGAGAACACGGGAATTGAGCCTGAATTGAATGAATGAGGGAAACTGAAAGAGACGAACGACTCATGAGCCCTGGAGTGAATGGATCCTGTGTTTCTATTTTTGTATACTTTGAACTGTTACTGAATACAGGCTGAGTACATTGGTCGCAGCAGTGACAAACGCAGATGCCAGTTCTATGTGTCGTTATCAATAACCCTCCGTAGATCTAGATCTAGATCTAGACAGCACACGAGTGAACACAACACATTACGTTTAAGAGCAGCACCCTTCATAGGCAACACGCCATATCTGTAGCGAAAAACTGTTTGGAATTGTAGCATTTCTTTATATAAATATTTACTGCGGACATTTTTTGGACCGCTTGAACCATATTGTATACGAACAATCTTTGGTAAGCTTATACTATAATTATAGATCTATATAATATCCGAAATTTGCGAGAAAGGATGTGATTTCAGAGTGTTCGGAGAAATAGTGCCCAGCTTTATTTTCCCGAACGTTCGGAGAAATAGTGCCAGCCTATATTTAATGCTTCGAAAGTTTGTCAACTAGTTTCATGAATCTGCTCTTCATTTACATTATATGGATTCTTCCTTCTTTCAGGCCAAACATATGTTTGTCTTAGTCTAAACTTTAGTACAACATTCTTTTTATAATATAAAGTTGGAATCAAATGTTGTTCTGAATCACGTTTTTCAAAGCCCAACTCAGATGTTAGACTCTCTCCTTCACAGTGGTTGATAATATTCGGTACAATTAAACTCAGACGCAACATTAACTCAGACTTATTGAAAGGAACAAGGAATCCCATTTAATTTTTGCTCAAGTGAACAAAGTACCTCATGTTCACGGTCAGAGAACACTGAAATGAACAACTTTGAAAAAACAGCCCCAGCTGATGTTGCTTCGTGCATACTTTCTCTCCCAAAACAAACTTTATCCTTTCTAATACAATTTTTAAAAACATCTCTCACCATAAAAGCCCATGGATCATTACTGGCCTGTTATGTATCATATATACGGTACTCTATGATTGACATATATTTATAATCAAAGAGACACATAGAAATTTTATAACTCATTCGCTACGCCGAGCCGTGGGGGGCGGCGCAGCTAAAGGGCCGTCAGTACACTAAGCCCCCCCTGGCGGCTCGAGAACCGATCTTCTATTTTAGCTTAGATTCTATTCCAATCCACATATCCATGTTAAAATAAAGGTCTTAATATAATGTTGACTTCTGGGTCAAGCATTTCTACTGAATATCGGAAATTTAGATTCTGTTTTGAAACGCGTAGTTTATTCGACTTTGTTTTATCGCGATGCCAAAATTATAGCCAAGACACCAGTCTTAGGAATTTTACACAACAAAATCTATCATTATTTTGCCCACTAAAGAAATGTAGGACTCTTTTTTATAATATTGATACGATTGGACTCATATATTGCCAATGCACTGTTATAGAGAAATCAATATTTTTTAGTGCTAGATCTAGGTCTAGATCTAAATTGTCAAAATATTTTTTTCTCCCCAAAATCACTACCTTTTGATGAAATTACACAAAAAGTGCCACTCAAGACATGTATACGTTTATTCCAAATGCAATTCTGAATAATTCCATATAAGATACGAGTGGGTTTTTTTCTCTTTGTGATCGTTTTTTGAGATTATAAATTTATTTTTTTTTAAATATCAGATGTTTTGATCCAAATGTACAAATATTATGGAATGTATGTAAATAACTGCAAACTTTTCAATATTTTCCAGTTCTATATTCATTTATGATTATTTTGATGTATCATTTGACTAGGTGCAAACATATTTTTTGAGTTTCACCAAAGATTATTAATTTTTTATTTTCAAATTTTATCCGCATCCAATCAAAATTGTGTTGCATAATCGCCTCTTACTGGAACCAAAGTTGAAAAATACATAAATAAACAATACAGATGTATTCTACAAATTAAACTGAAAATTTTGGAATATAATATGTTGATATTTATTTGAATTTATGGCCCCAAAAACCTTTTAACTGCCCACTAGTCATCATCTCATTCGTCCTCCCGAAAAAAATTAGTCCACAAGCTGAAAATAATATGTAGCGAATGAGTAAACAACAATCAGCGGCCTTCTTTCTTATGAGATCTCAGTGAATTATCTTTTAAAGGAGATTATAACACAGATTGTACTTGGCAAGATCAGGAATAGAACCCACAGCCTTTCCAAATTTTGAAAAAATGTCAGTGATGGTGTTGGTTAAAGAACTTATACTTGTTATGACTACCTTTGAAATCTTGCAATAAAAACATAGAAAGAGAAATATCAAATGAAACGCAGACATGTTGTGTGATATGAAAAAAAAAATTCATAATTGATTTAAACCTTAATTTGTATTCTCGTATTATTTAACTTTACAGACAAATGGCGATGGAAGAGGTCAAGAAAAGCTTGTGGCATGCATTTGATATTTTGGACAAATCTGCACAGCCTCAGAAAGTCAGAACTACACAGGTGCACAAAACCAAACTCAGGGTAAGTCATCTTCTTTGTGTGTGTTGGAAATAGAAAACAGGGAGAATTTATGGATTTTTTCTTCATTCACTTGATTGGCTTGGATTTCAGCTCTGAAATTTATTGGAAGGAACGTAATTTGTAACTTTTGCATATATTTTATTTTGACCCGTTAGAAAATGTTGCAGTCTAATTGGATTCAATTAAATACATAGCTTACTGTATATGTATGATCTTTTGAAAAGATAACGAAAAAAAATGCCACTTAAATAGGTGAATTTAAGGATTATGCTTTGGGTAGAGATATTCTTTGCAGATGTCGTCAAACTTTGTTACCAGAATTATAACTCAATAGCACTGCTGTATTCTATTCAGGGAAAATACTCTTCTGTGATATTTGAATTTTAAGAACTTGAAATCTTCTTTCCAGGTTTTGACAAATAATCTTGGCCACATTTTGCAAGTGGATTCAGCTGAGACAATTTGGGATAAAGTGACAGAAGATAATGTCACTTTCGACGACTTTATGGATGTTCTCTCAAATAATCTGTTAGTTGGTCTGGCAAAGCTGCCTGAGGCAAAAAATGCAACTTTAAAGTCGGAAATTGACAACTTGTGTTGGATGTTGTGTGAAAGAACTTACGTGCAACGCATCAAATCACTGAATGAAAGTGAAGCTGAGGCGGAAAGGAAAGAGAGACGAGAATTTTCCAGCACTGATCGCTTCAGATTGTGGAAGGTGAGATTTATTTCATTACGAGTTTCATCGTATGCAGAATCTTTTCCTTTTTTTTAGCCTTTTTCTTTCCCATCAGGTCCTGTAGGAATCTCCTCAAACCTCTTTCGTTTTTGATTGATTGTTGGGACTTTGCTTTTGTAAGATTTTCAGAAGCTGAATAGTAAGGATCAGATTTGAATTGAAGATCATTGAAAAAAAATAGACCAATGTACATTATTGTTTTACTATAAATTTTTATATCTAGCTGCCTTTGTCTTCCTCCTATAATTATGTGTTCTACTTATACATTAGAAAATAAAAATTATAAAATGCAGCCCCCAACTCCCATTCGGAACTGCTTGACATAATTCACAACATTCAGGATCACAATGGGGTCACAGGTATTTCTTACAGGAACAGGAAATGGCAGGCTGAAATCTTCCTTATATTCTAAAATGTAATTTACTCTCACTGAAACCAGTTTTTTTCTCTCACCAAGAGGCACGTAAAATTGCATGGTTTGTTTCCCCCCCCCCCCCTCCCCCCTCTGTTTTTTTTAACAGAAAAATATATTGGCGCTCTCTCTTTTTCAGATTTTCAATTTCCTTTGTGAACAAGCTGAAGATGGGAGTGTATTGACCCCATTAAGAATCGACGTTGAAGAAACTGAAAGAATTGCGGTAGAAATTTGTAAAGCAGTTGGAATACCTGTCCTGAAACCAAATGCACTCGAGCGACGACTCTCGTATAGCGAGGGATCTTTTCTGTTGGACTTTAGTGAATTTGTATCCCTTGTTGCAGAAAGAATTGGAGACGAGGAAGCTGTGAATGTTGTTGGGCATGGCATATCAGAAGTCAGCAATCAGATTATATCAGATGTTGTCAGAAAGGTGAGTGCTGAAGGTAGCATTGACATCTTGAACTTCTTCTGTATTTCAGACTGTGCTGTCAAACCTGCTGTGGCAACCACCTGTCCAAGACGCTCACCCGAAGAAACAACCATTTCTTACTTATTTATTCCCCCCCCCCCCCCCCTCCCCCCCAACATTTTTACAGTATTTCAATGACTCTGTCCAAGAGGAATACCTGCCTAAGACGACTGCTTTCGTCCTCAAGAATAGGTGGTTGTTTTGGACAGGTTCAGCTTTATGTTTGTAATCTGTTATCTTCTTTCACCCCCTTTTGATTTATAAGAGAGAATGCTCTCATTCATTTCTATGTTCTTAGATTCAAGCTGAAAAAAAAAATCCCTATCTTCTAAGTTTGTTTGGGTTTGTAACTTTTATTTTGTATCAGGGCATTGTTTACTAATGTAAATCTTGAACTGAAGCCATTTTTATTTATTGCGGTTTATTCCCAAAAAGTTTAGATTTTACTTCAAATGCTGTTGTTGATGAAGACAAATTATACTTTTAAAGCTTAAAAATGTTACTCTAGATTTCTTCGTAGTATCAAACCTGTAAAGCCCCAAAGATACGAATCAATTGGCTTTTTAATCCTTTCCTGTTCAATCCAGCCAAAGTCGGCCATTGAAAAATGCAACCCTAGTATTCAGCTCAGTTACAATCAGCTGGGCGGGCCACTTTCATCCGTCTTGGAATTTCCTCAGTTTTTGAGGGGGGGGGGTTTCGTAAGTGTTTTATGGCGCTCGCGACTGCATAAGGTCATATGAGTGTGCAGGTCACACCAAACATTTTCAGTTGGTAGGAAGAGGGCTCTCGTGGCCTAGCGGTTAAGGTGTTCGACTCTCATTCAAAGGTCCTGGGTTCGAATCGGGGTAGCGACGGAAAAATTTTCTTCTCTAACGTTGTCTCCTTTAACCTCCTTTCCTGCTCTTTTACACTATTCTGTCGTCTGCTTTCGTCTCCACTTTTTGCCCCCTCCCCTCACCTCCTTTGCCCCCTACTCTGGGCTCCTGACTCTTTCTGCTGCCTTTCCACTGCTTCTCCTTGGTTCATTCTTACAGGTGTCTTTCGGCCACACCCCTGATCTTCTGGTAGGAAAGATCTACACCTAGCCTTCTCAGACAAGGGCGAAACATCTCGGAGGTCCCATATGCTAGTTGCGCTCGTTAAAGATCCCTTGGTGGTCCAAATTCAATAAGAGTAGGCTTCGGCCATCACCCGGGCAAAATTTAAAAATTCCTACCAACTGAAAATATCAGGTGTGTCCCGCGCGCTCATATAACCTTATGTAGTTGCGAGGGCCGTAAAACGCTTACTTTTTTTTTTTTTAAGTTGGTAGGAAATTTTGAATTTTTGCGCGATTGGCAGCCGAAGCCTACTCTTATCGATTTTAGACCACCAAGGGATCTTTAATTTGCACATGGGACCTCCGAGATTTTTCATCCTTGTCCAAGAAGACTAGGTGTAGATCTTTCCTACGAGAAGATCAGGGGTGTGGCTGAAAGACAATAGGAAGAAGGAGTCAAGGAGTAAGGGTAGAAAGGCTGCAGAAAGAGTCAGGAGCCCAGAAGAGGGGGGGCAAAGGAGGTGAGGGGGTAGGGGCAGAAAGTGGAGATGAAAGCAGACAACAGAACATTGCTAGAGAGCTGGAAAGGAGATGAAAGGAGACAATTTTTAGAGAAGAAAATTTTTCGGACGCTACCCAGATTTGAACCCGAGACCTTTGAATGAGAGGCGAACACCTTAACCTCTAGGCCAAGAAAGCCCCCTGTTTCCTCAGTGGTAGCCTGTGCTATGATAGAAGCTGACTACTGACATTAATCAATAGCCTGGTCATCATGTATAGCGAGGAAAGTATGTCCCAGTCGGTGTGGGCAGTCACAATTTACTTCTACTTCCACAAACTACTATCACCTTTTGTGTCTTGACAAGAGAAGATTAAACAAAGAAAAGAAAAGGGGGAGGAAAAGAAGAAGGAAAAAGCAACAGAAGAAGAGAACGAAGAAGGAAAGAAAGTAGGACATGCTGGGTTCGAACCCGGTACCTATAGCATGAGAGGCGAGCATCATATCTCTATGCCACATTTTCCCCTACTTCCACTAAGAACAATAATATGTGAACCCAGCATACAGGAAGTCAAACAAACCTTCACATTTACAGGCAAAGAGTGTGAACAGGAAAGGGTTAAGTGAGAGTTTCTGGTGATACTTACAAGGCTAATATTGGTCCTTAAGGGAAAGTTTAGAAACTGTAAGGGCCAAAACAGGAAGCAAGCAGGACATCCCAGTACGCTTGTATGGTAGATAACTGTCTTCAAGTGGGTGTAATTGAAAAGAGAGTTTCTCATTGTGCTTTCCATTTTATTTTTAAGTGAGAGTTCCTTTTTATGGTCAAAAGCCCGCCTCCTATATATCCCTAAATTTTGTCAATGGAGGCATAAAACACCCACAAAAGAGGTCCTTGTTGTATTTTTGAAATTATTACTGGCCTTATATCCAGTGCCCATTGCAGAATGTTTTATCAAATCTCAATTTGTTCTATAGTTTTTAAACATGCAAGAGATGGCACCGGTCAGTGAACACTTTATTTTATCAAACTGACCTCTGCTTTGCCTCATCAAATTTGACCCGGAAGAACATATGTAGGCCTATCGCATTTCATACACAAACAAAAGATGTCACCCTACAATGAGTAAAAGCTTTCTGACTGGTTGTTTTTGTCAAATGTGTTTAGTTTTGGGGGCTTCAATTAAGTTATAGCAAAATAGTAACTCTTGCCCATCAATGAAGGAAGACATGGCCTCCCTCTAAAGGATCAAGTGGAGGTTTGATGAAACATATTCTTCATTGTGTACTGTTCCGTAAATGACAGTTTCTTGCTATTATTGCTTCTGTTGTAAAGTGAAGCACTCAGAGTCTGTTCTTTAATCAGGGTTGAACACTATGAGTATGTATTGTCATGTATGTTATTGTTATCATTATTATTATTATTGTTATTTTCATTTTTATCTTTATTATCATTGTTATTATTGTTATTATTATTATTTCATACAGGGCCATTTAGTGAAGTTTGGGAACAAAGTAACAACATGGAAGGAGAGATGGTTTGTCCTGACTGCCACAGCCCTGCGATACTACGTGTCTGCTGAGGAAAAGGACTTAAAAGGAACAATTTTCATAGGGTCTGGTTGTTTTACTCAGGTAAATAAATATGCTTGAATTTGATATTCGAAAGCTTTATGCAGTTAACAGGGCACTTCAATAAAGGCTTTGAACATCGTGCTCTCTTTGGAAAAATATAAGGAAAAAGAGGCATACAAAGAATGACTTACTTAGAGACAACTTGAACTGATGGGTGATTAGAAAAAATCTGGTGAATATTGAGAGCACCTGAACAGATAAATGATCACCAATGTTTGTTTCTGATATAACAGTGAAAGAAGAATAAGAAGCTTTCTATGTGAAATGTACCGACAAAATGGGGTTCTTTTGATTTTTGGTTTGTTTAATTTGCTGACATCATCTGAAACAAGGGTAAGATTAATTTCATGTTTTCTATGTACTCAGAGTTTTCCTGACAGGCCAGGGGGAAAGCACCACCGCTTCAAGCTACACACACCGAATAAGCAGTATGAATTGTCCGCCCCTGATCTCCGGTCAAAGAATGAATGGATGTCAGGTAAGTTATTCGTGTCATAACTTACCAAACCAAGTCATCTCTTTTTAGCGAACTAACAGGGGTTTTTTTTTAATACTCTCTATTAAATGGTGAAGTCGTGCAGTCCCGATATTGACAAGAATAGGACTGACATGGTGCTAGCTTATCGTATGAGGCGACTAAATGGCCAACCAGGTAGTGACTGCCGAAATAGATTCAGCCTCCAGGTCGGGGGTTGAGTCGCAAGGCTAATAACCTCTCTCGTAA
The DNA here is from genome assembly GCF_000002075.1 of Aplysia californica. Classification (NCBI taxonomy): domain Eukaryota; kingdom Metazoa; phylum Mollusca; class Gastropoda; order Aplysiida; family Aplysiidae; genus Aplysia; species Aplysia californica. Next base: position 46,507 of record NW_004797959.1, read on the forward strand.
AAAGAACCTGTTACAGAAACATATACAAGTAAAAACCGGAATCTCTACTTGGCTTGTCGTGGAACTTCTCCGAATGGAGAGTTTATGATGTGAGCAGTGAAAGCAGAAAGGAAGCTGCTGGGCAGAAGCCTCCACCATCATCCAAGTCCAAGTCTCTTCAGATTGGATTGTGGAACGTTTGTACCTTTTATGAGGCTGGAAAAACTGCACAGTTCCTCCAAGTGATGCACTTATGCCACCTACACATACTAGGAATTAACGGGACCCACTTGAACCAGTCTGGACAGAAGTGAATGAAAGAGGGGGAGCTTTTCATTTATTCAGGAAATGACAGTGATGGACCACACAGAGAAGGAGTAGGGATGATCTTATCCTAAACAGCTCAAAATACATTCAGGGGCTGGGAAGCGCATGGTTCAAGGATCATCGTGGCCTCATTTGGAACTAGGAAGGAACTCAAGGAAAGAGAGATGGTAGGAAGAAGGTCATAAACATGAACATCATACAGGATAAAAAGATATAGAAGTAGAAATAGGACTAAGAAAGTGGCGATGAATGGGACACACCCTCAGAAAGCCCAGCGGAAACATCACAAGACAGTCACTGCAGTGGAACCCACAAGGAGTACGAGGCAGGGGTAGTACATGGGAAACATGGAGGACATATGTGGAAAAGGATATGAGAGAGATAAAGCTCACTTGTTACGGGCTTGGAAGGATGGCTTAGGACAGAAATAAATGGAAGGAGCTTGTGTGTGGCCTGTACCCTGCCAGGGGTGAAAAGCATTAATGATGATGATGATTAAATGGTTAAAGATAATTTGTTTAACTGTGTTTGTTGATTGTAGGTTTGAAGAAATGTTGATCCGAAGATAAGACATTTGAGGAGTATAGTGTCTTGAGCTTGCTGGATTTGCAATTTGTGATATATATATATGTCATCCTTCCGTCAACGTAATCCTCATTTTTGACTATTACCAAACCTCTAATCCATATATTTCAAAACAGTAAATCAACAAAACAAGGGGGATAAAAATGTTTAAAGACTGAAATCTTTCTTTCTCTTGTTAACTTTTTGTTTGTATGCTGTTGCGGCAAAATGGATAAAAGATTTTTTTAAAAGAAAAAATTCATTACTGCAAGATAAAATTATTGTATTTCTATTTGATTGATATATCAAGAGCTCAGAGCCTGTGTACTTTAATCGGGGTTGAGCGGCATATAAATATCTTTTAGTATTTATTATTATATATATAATATAATATATGACGCGGTGGAATCAGGCCCTCGTCATTTTTTGGGCATATGGAGTTAATGATATCATCTTAAAGCCAGTCCATTTACCTTGCTTTTGATGGGAAAAAAAATCCATTTATCTAGGATACAAGTCAAGATATTGGCACTTTAAAGAGGTAGAGTCGCTTGGTTTCAGAGGTAAAATTAGCAAGAAATTTTCATCCAAAAGTTGTGTTATTTCCTTAGCTTGAGAGTCCACGGAAACTGAAAATTGTCATCTTTTATGCCTTTAATCAACATTTTTCCTGTATAATCCAGACTTAAATGTTTTCTTTAATGGTCATGAAAGATGTTTAGCCAAAAAACAAAAATTCGATAAAAATTTCCAAACCTGCGGAAAAATGCCAGTTTCTTCACTTTCGTTTTTTTGACGAGCGCCTGATTGCACCACGCTGCCTCACATATTATGTCTGTTTGATTAGACATTGTGTAATGAATGTTAGCGTGTCAGCTTTTATGGTACTGGAGCATTAAATTTTTCAGTGAGTAATACTATTAGTACTAATATGCCTACTTTTTTTAACAGATATAAAGCATGTTGTGAACAGCGTTGGTTCAACTGGCGTCAGCCTACAGAGATTGGCATGGAAGGAGAGAAAAAAGGAAAGAGAGGAGAAAAGACGAAGAACAGCTGAGGAGGAAATGAGGAGAGTAGCTGATAGAGAGAAGCTTCTCGACAGGGAAAGACAGCTGGAAGAGGAGAGAAAGGTTTGTTGCTTTTCATTACTCGCAGTCAATGTAAGAGTCTTTGTTGTTGTTGTTGTTATTGATCCAGCAACAGCTGGGCTCTCGCCCTTCTGTCCAATGCCATGTAGTGATAAGTGCAGGTCTGCTGCAGTTGCTGTAATGTTCCATAGAGTGTGTTGTCTATGTTAGGTCTCGGAGGGAGAAGGGTAGCTCTGATGTCATTTAGGGCTGTGCAGTGGAACAGGTGATGCTCCACAGTCTCATATGCATAGTCACACAAGGGACACATTGGGGGAAGTTCCGGGTTTATTCTGTTCAGGTGGGAGTTGAGCTGTATATGTTCTGTTTGTAGGCGGAAGATCGTGGTCTGTTTCTTTCTCTGAAGGCGGTTGATATTGTCATTCCTTTTTGTTGTAGTCATATGTTTGAAAACTGCTCTGCCTGTCTTTCCCAGGGCCCATCTGTTCATCCAATCTTGTTTGTTGTTGCTTTTGATGATTTGTTTTGCAGTGTCGTATGAAGTTGGAGTTTGTTGATTTTTATTACTCGCAGTCAATGTAAGAGTCTTTAGAATACTTTTCCATGTATAAAATATATTTACTGCTAATTGTAAGATTCCGCCGTAGGCCTTTTTGAAAAGTGATGTATGACAGTGTCTTTTTTACTGAGCAGTTGATATAAAGGCTGCAGGGTAAGAAGAAGTGGAAAAATTATACTTTTTTTTTATTTTGAGTTATTTCCCGTGGGGTTACATTATGCTGCAGTTTAACTCTTTGAAGACGCACCCACTTTCCCTTTATCGATACCCTGTGACCAGGTCACCATTTTTTTCCTGTGAACTGTACAAAAATCACACTTACATCACTAAAAAGTACAATTTCTCTATTTTTCTCTAACAATACCAATTAATCATACATCAAATCTTACCTTGATCAAGGTTACGAGATCACTTTAGTTGCCCTCAAAAAAAAAAAATGTTTTGACTTGACTTGGGGATGGTGAGGTAGATCTACTAAGCAATGGTACAGATTCATCACTATCATCTGAACTTTCTTCTTCTAACTCTAAGTCTTACTCCTCATCACTGCCATCATCCACGAACAACTCCAAAGCTTCTTCAGTCCGCATCAAACCACGTTGCCTGGAGCTCACCATTTTAGATAGAAACTGCGACATGTCAGGCGAAACAATGGACCTAAAACAAACGCCATGCAAAGCTATCCTAATTTGAAAACTAACAGAGGGAATCAACAAAATTATAAGGCTTTGGACAAGCTTTCCAATGATATAGGGATTGTCACCTTAGAACACCAGTTTAGCAAATAAACACGTTTAAAATCGTCAGTAGATTATCCGCTGACACGGCGACAAGGGTAGGTTTCCCTGAATCTGCTGATTCGTCTTCAAAGAAACATAACATCGTTTTGAAGAGAAGAATAAAGAATGGGTCAAAATAAAATTGAACAGAGAACATTTTTAATCCTCCTTTAAGACCTGAAGTTCTAAACTTTAAAATGGAGCTTTCTCAATATCAACAAAATGTGACTTTGTTATATTTTCCTCAGAATTTTCATTTTGCTATCTCTTTTTGTTGTCTTTGGGATCATTCTGTGTCAAGCTGCACAGTTTGTTTCATGTACCTGAGTGAAAGCCACTGGCACTTGTGTTTATTTTCTATTCTTCTTTTTTATCTCTGTCTGTCCATCTTTTTTCCAGCATCAGAATGACCATTGCTGTGTTTGATATGCTTCTCTGTACTCAAATTAGTCTATAGGAGTATACCTGTACCCGTGGTTTTATGCACCCCGCATAATTTAGCAAAATTTGATCATTTTTGCATAATTTCTGATTATTTTCCTTTATCATTCTTTGTTAAAATTAACGGAATCGCATAATTTCACATTTTTTAGCTCAGTTTACATAATTTCAGAATTTTTCTTGCATAAAACAACGGGGACAGGTATACTGTATTCTGTCAATGATGTCAGCTTAGAAAAAGAAATTTTGTTATTACACTCACTCAAAAGGTATTTTGTTGTTTTTTTAAATATTTCTTGGAGGTATTTTTCTTTTCAGAGCGGAAAATTATTTTTCTTTCAAATTGAATGTTGTTGTGTTGCAGTTTAAAAGTCATGTTCAGTATCTCTCTGTAGCCTATAGTATAAAGATCCATCTCTTTTTGTGCTTTAGCAAAGACAACTTGCTCAGGAAGAAATAAAGGAAAGAGAGCGACTTCTTGAGTTGGAGCGACAGAAAAGAGCAGAAGAGGAAGAACAGAGAAGGCTGGAGACCTCCCAGCTGTTGGAAGAGAAAAGGAAAGAAATAGAGGATGAGAAACAGAGGTACGTGGCTATGGACAAAATACTGGGACTGGTGGATAATACAGTCTGTGAACTGTTGATGCTTAAAGTTTGCTGAGCTTAGTATTGCACACACCACCACAGCACAATTATTTACTCATGCTTTAGAGGGAATGTAAACATTTACAATCAAACCAGTGGGTGAAAATACTATTTAGTTCAACTGCTTTGGTTGAGAAGATAGAGCCTCTTGAAGTTATGGAATTAGAAATGTTCAGTCTTGAGAAAATCAAGTTTTTTTGCTCGATATCTCGAAGCAGTTGAGTGGAACAAGAGACTCATTTGTCACAATGCTGCTCATTTTTTTTTCTCCCCCAGGTAATTTTTTTTTCTGGACTAAGAGTAAAGGAAGAATGGGAAGCTCTTGTAGCCAACAGCTTTGAGGTTTTGTAAGCTGATGTGCAGGATAAATTATATAAATTGTGTTGACAGAGTGAAAAACAATTGAAATCAAATTGGTTTGACAATCTATCAAAATTCATTGCATGAACATTTTTTTCCATCCTCCTTCCTCTCACTCCCCCTTTGTCTTTCCCCCTGCCCCCATCCCCCATACCCCCTTTCCTTCTTCAAATTCACCTCTTCCCCATCCCCCACCCTCCCTTTCCCTCTTCATCTTCTGCCTTCCCGATCCCCCCCCCCAATCACTCTTCAACCCCCCTCTCCTCCATCATCCCCCACCCCCCTTTCCCTCTTCAACCTCTCCTTTCTCCCTTTACCCCATCTCCCTCCCCTCCTCCCACTCCCCTTCCCACTGCTCCCTCCCAACACCCCCCCCCCCCTCCCCTTTTTACTTCCCTCACCCTCCCCCCTTACCCAGATTTGCGGATATAGAACAAAGACTGAAGGAAGAGAGAGAAGCCCTGGTGGCCAGCAGCCAAGAGGCCCTGGAGGCCGAGAGGGAGCAGAGAGCCCAGGTGGAGGCGAGACTGAGGGAAGAGGAGGCACAGCTGGAGGAGGAGAGGAGGAGGCTGAGGGAGCTGGAGGAGGCAAAGGTCTCTCTGGAGGCGTTGGTGGAGGAGGAACGGGCGCTGAAGAGAGATGAGGAGATAGTGAGGAACTTGCAAAGCAGGTGAGGATCAGGACTGGGAGTGGACTATTTTTTTGTTTGTTTTTTTTTTGTTTTTTGTAGAGGTTTTACAGCACTCGCAACTGCATAAGATCATATGAGCGCGAGAAGATTAGAGGTGTTGCAAGATAATATATTAATAGCAAACATAAAAAAGAAGAAGGGGAGATAAGGACAATAGATGTTTGATAGGACAAAAGATGCAGACCACACCAGAGCACCTGCCAACCACCCACACAAGTTTTTTTTTAAGAGGAGCTGAAATATTATTATCATAGAGTAAAACCTGAAAAGTAATGCAAATTTTGTTTTAACCCTCTCGTTACAACCTATTGTGCATTTCCTGTTACGTTCAGATGTGGAAAATTGTGCAGTTCCATGACGTTCCAGGTATGTTTTTTCCAGGTGGTGCCGGTAGTTGAGTGGTTAGGCTACCATACTCCTTATCGTGAGGTTGCGGATTCAGGGTTTCGAGTCTTAGGCCCAATGTTGTGTTCTACGGAAAGACACTTAACAGGAATTTTTCTCTTTTCACCCGGGTGGGAACAGTTACCTGTCCAAAGACAACAACAGATCTTGTCAGTGTGTTAGTTTGCTTCCTATAAAGTTGAGATTGTTTCAGAATGCCGTCATCAGGTCTGCTGAGGTTATGATATAGATTGTAAAATGCATAGCGCTTGCTGTTGAGCGGGATTTTACATTATACAAATGCTATCTATTAATACTATCATTTCATCAATATATGGCATTGAAGGGGTTGAAGTACCTATAGATTGTAACACGACAATGGCGAACAAGCAAAATCACAAATTAAGTTTGATTTCGTCAATGTTATTCCACAATCGTTGAAATCCATTTGGGGTGGGGGGCTGATAAAGTTTTTATTCGAATTTAGACACCAAGAGGCATCCTACAATATAGTTTTGTCTTGTTTCATTTTGCAAAGTCTTACACATAAACACTGAGCAGTTGATACGTTTTCGAAAAATTCAATGCATTGATCATGTTTTAACATTGCAGATACACTTTATTTGTCTTTATTTGATAAAAAAAATTGTAATCAGTACTCAAAGTCGGTGCTGCTATTGACCTGGATTGATTGAAGTAAATTTAACATTTTTATACTCACATTTGATCATCCATATTGTTCCGAGAGAAATGTAAAATCTCAAAAAAATTTTATCAATGTAGGATTTTGGAGGAGGAGCTATTGAAAAGGGAGGAGCTAGAAAAACTGCAAGCGGAGCAACAGCGGCGTTTGGAGGAGGAGCAACTGTCACGTCAAGGGCTGGAGGCGGTCCGAGAGCAGCAGGAGGAGGAGCTTAGACTGGCACAGGAGACCCTGGAGAAGATTGCCTGGGAGAGGGAGGAGGCGGATAGACAGATGAGGGTAAGAGAGGATTGAGAGGAGGAGGATAGACAGATGAGGGTAAGAGAGGAGTGAGAGGAGGTGGAGAGACAGATGAGGGTAAGAGAGGATAGAGAGGAGGTGGATAGACAGATGAGGGTAAGAGAGGAGAGAGGAGGTGGATAGACAGATGAGGATAAGAGAGAGGACAGAGAGGAGAGAGAGGGAGGAGGCAGATAGACAGATGAGGATAAGAAAGGAGATGGATAGACAGATGAGAGTAAGAGAAGAAGTGGATAGAGAGATGAGGGTAAAAAGACAAATAGAGGGGAGAGAGAGGAGGTAGATGGATAGATGAAGGTAAGAGAGGAGAGAGAGAGAGAGTATGGGGAGAAACAGATGAGGGGAAGAAAGTAGAAAGAGGAGGCAGATAGACAGATGATAGGGAGAGGTGAATAGAATAAATAAAACTCATAATGTGGGGAAAGAGGGGTGTGAGGGCAGACAGAGGGTTTGTGAAATAGACTATGTAAATAAAGAGTAAGAGGGTGAGAAGAGAGGAATAAGATAAATGAAAATAATAGATAAGATGAATGAATCTCCTGACAGATGGGGGTGAGAGAGCAGGTACAGGGAAATAAGATGAATTTATTTATTATTGTTTAAATATTATTTATTATTTTGTATCAAACTTCCCCTTTAATTGATGGGTGACCTTATTTAGGCCACATATGGCCTAAATAAGCTAAACCCCCCTCCCTTACCTTATTTAGGCCACAGGTGGCCCAAATAAGCTAAACCCCTCTCCCTTACCTTATTTAGGCCTCACCTGTGGCCTAAATAAGCTAAACCCCCCTCCCTTACCTTATTTAGGCCACAGGTGGCCCAAATAAGCTAAACCCCTCTCCCTTACCTTATTTAGGCCTCACCTGTGGCCTAAATAAGCTAAACCCCCCTCCCTTACCTTATTTAGGCCACACCTGTGGCCTAAATAAGCTAAAACCCCCTCCCTTACCTTATTTAGGCCACACCTTTATACAAAGTCACAGAAATATTCCTTTTGTGCTTATTGAAATACAGTGCAGGGTGATTTTACCTGCAAGGATAATTGGACAAAATGGGCAACATCTTTATTGCTAATGGTCATATTTAGACAAATCCTATATCATTGTCTTTTTTTTCTTAACTGCTCATGGTTATTAAAGAGTAAGCCAACTAGGTAGTAATTTCGGATTCCTAATACTAATATTATGGGCATTCTTAAAATTTTTAAACATGTTTTTACCGCTTTTCTCAACGTAAAACAGATTCCGTAAAAATACAAAACAACAATGACCTTATCTTTCTTTTTCAAAGTATTGTGCATATATATATATATATATGTGTGAAACTATATATTCTATGCTTTCATGTACATGAAAAAAGCTAATAAAGGCAAGCAAAATGTTCTTCAGATACATAGATCTAGTAGTAGGCCCACTGGAATTTTTTTTATAAACCGGGAAAGATGACCAGAAAATAACAAAATTATTTTATGATCTTCACTTGCACTTGCAATATTTTTGACAAATTATAGTCTACCTCATTGTCTTTTTTTCCCCGCATTTTTCTTCACTATTCATGACAACTGGCATGTATTGTTTTCAGTTATTATTTTTTAAAAAGTGGATAGGCGGACTATGGGGTCTATCTAGCCAAAAGGATAGGTGGACCCCGGGGTCTACCTAACAAAATGCTAGGTTTTAGGATGTGAATCCCGGAGTCAGTGTAGTGAAATAAGTAGTAGATCTAGGCTTAACTAAGGATCGGTGGACCCTGGGGTCAACATAGTGAAATAAGTAGATCTCAGTTTATTTTATAGTAGGACTGGCGGAGCCCATGGTCAACGTAGCGAAATTATAAGTAGATCTAGGTTTAATTAAGGATTGGTGGACCCTGGGGTCAATGTAGTGAAATAAGTACATGTAGATCTAGGTTTAATTTTAAGGATTGGTGGACCCTGGAGTCAACGTAGTGAAATAAGTAGGTTTAAGGTGGACCCCAGGGTCTACCTAACGAAATACTAGTTAGGCTTTTAGAATAGGTGGAACCTGCGGTCTCCGTAGTAAAATAAGTAGGTTTAATCAAGGTGTCCCGGGGGTCCACCAATCCTTAAATAAACCTTCTTATTCCTCTACGGCTATTATGGTGACTCCGGGGTCCACCAATCCTTTTAAAATTAACCTTACTTATTTCACTACGCTGACCCCGGGGTCCACCAATCTTTAAAGAAACCTACTTGTTTCACTACGGTGACCCCGGGGTCCACCTGTCCTAAAACCTAGTATTTCGCTAGGTAGACCCCGGGGTCCACCTTAAACCTGCTTATTTATCACTACGTTGACCCCGGGGTCCACCAATCCTTACTTAAACCAAACCTTATTTCACTATGGTGACTCCGGGCTTCACATCCTAAAACCTAGTATTTCGCTCTGCAGACCCCAGAGTCCACCTATCCTCTACAGGACTAAACTATTATCAATTTGCAATTTTCATTGATTAGCATATTTTTAAAAAAAATATTGAATCAGACTCAGAGACTCGCTGTCTAAAAAGTCCACTGCTAATGCTATTCTTTTCAAAGAAAATGGCACAATTTGATTTTATGACATGTTGAAAAAAAGAGTTTTAAAAATATCCCGAAAACAACATAAAATGATTATATAGATCTCTCTCTCTCTCTCTCTCTCTCTCTCTCTATATATATATATATATATATATATATATATATGTGTGTGTGTGTGTATTTTATTATGTATACTAAAAGACTGAGCAGAGGCTTACAATGTAAATTCTGTGCTCTACAAGTAGAGAAAATATTAAGTTTGCGCAAAACAGATTTTAGAAAAAAAAGTTGGATCTAATTATTCTAATACAAGTAAAAGTGATTGTTATGCTGAGATTTGTTATTATTGACTCTGGAAATACAGTTACTTGCTGAATCTAAAAGTAACTAGAACTGTGCAATTCGTTTTATTTCAATCCCAAAGGCATAGCAATAATAAGTTAGATCTAGATCTAGCAGTTGTAGGCTCTCTGGCTGCTTCTAGCATAGGCCTGCTACTACTGATTCTAGACAGGGAATCTAGATCTTGCTATCGCCTGCACTATTAAAGTCAAATATATGGTAAAATAAAAACAAAACTGAATTTTTTTCAGTCAGTACATCACAATTGCCATAGCCGCACGTATTAATAGTTGAATAATGCGATACCGCAGCAACACGTTATCACAGTGTGCAGGGGAGAGCAAGGTGCCCGGTCGATTCGGTGGTTCGGCTTTTGTAGATCTATGCATTTTTTACGGAAAGCCCTATTACCTAACCCTCTTACTAGATCTATTAGTGTTGTGAAAACTTCAACCTCTACATCTCTGGCGTCAAAAGATGCTGGAAAATAATAATACGTCCTGAAGTTTCATAATTTATTTTTATACAGAATAACACAGTACACAGCCAGTAGTTTTTATTTCATCGAGTTATAAAAATGGCCTTCGTATAAAAATTGCCTTGTTTTCAGAAGCAAATATTAATAGTTCTAGTTCTACCAAATCGATTTTCACGCAAATTCAACCATTTTGATGATCTTTCTTTTCCTTTTAAAAAGATGTAGATCTAGGCCTGTCGGATGTGGCAGTGCGAATAACACTGAGTTGTTTAGATCTAGACCCATCAAAACACGAGGCTTCGTGGCCGATCACAAAAGTCTACGAGGCTTATCGAGGCCGATTCGCCCTGCCGGGAGAACGTTCACTAAACTGCCTACTAGATAGAATCTACAACCAAATATTCTCTACACAATCTTTGCTACTACTACTACTACTAGGCCTACTAGCCTACACATGTACTACTACGAGACAGAACGAGAGAGTGTCACTCAGGCAAAGATAGTGTAACTTTGACTCAGCCACGTAGTGTACACTCTTTTTATACCCCAAATTTAACCCGGAAGTCCATTCGGAGGATTTGACCTTTTCACTTGACCAAAGTATGCCAAAATGGTAGCCTAGCTTTTGCCCCTCCATGAAGGAAAAATCTGGCCCTCATTCAAACCATTGGGATTGAGCACAATTTTGCGTATTGTGCTTTGTTCTTTACAATATTCACTATGGTTATGATTTATAAGTTGTACACTGAGACAAAACCGTACTAAATGAGAAAGGTGCACCATTATTATGAAAGTGGAACGAACTCAGTTGCCTGAAAAGGGTAGTTTGAGCATGTGTGGCCTAAATAAGCTAAACCCCCCTCCCTTACCTTATTTAGGCCATATGTGGCCTAAATAAGCACTCCCTTAATTGATCCATGTGGGGAAATTTGGTTTATGCCTTGACTGGGAGAGATAGGAGATGGATATATACAGATGAGAGGAAGAAAGTAGGTGGAAGGAAAGTGAACACTGGTTTCAATTTGCTGCTGCTGTTGTTGTTGCCTGTCCATCGACTGTTGAGATTTTATCCTTGTGCTTAGGGCTGTAAAAGTAGAATCTGCATAGATATATATCTGATTCAACGTTTTTACTGCTCCGTCTTTGATTGTGACGGAAATGTTGAAAATAGAGCATTTTTAGTTAGGTAGGCCTAACTGCCAAGACTGCTTGTGTTGTAAATTGCAGATTGTCTATGGCGTCTCTTATTTTCTTATTCGTAAATTTGTTGAACATTGAATTTAACTGCCCCCGTCGCTTTATGCTAGAAAAATTCTGAAATTATTCAAAATGAGCCCAAAAATGTGAAATTATGCGATTCTGTTAATTTTAACAAAGAATGATAAAGGAAAATAATCAGAAATTATGCAAAAAAGGATCAAATTTTCCTAAATTATGCTGGGTGCTTAAAACCACGGGGACAGATTTAATACCTCTTTTCAATCAATCATGACAAATAATATAGCAGAGACAGACACTTGTACTTTGGCATGTTTCTTGTTCTCGTGTTGTTCTTGATTGTGTCAAAAGGACATTGCAGTTGGTTAAATGGTTCAGATTTTTAAAAAAAATAATAAAAAAACCTTCAGTCTTTAGTGCTTGTACATCGTTAAATCCTTTTGTCTGCAGTGAGTTAGGCCCCTCAATGCAATTTGTATAATTTAGGTTGCTGTCTGCTCAGACTTTGACTTTGGTCTCATTTTTCCAGTCTCTGTAATTTCACATCAACACAATAATGGTCATTTAGTGCTGGAGAAAAATGAAATAGAGAGAAAGAAACAAAAGAAGGAAAATAAAGAAGTAGAATCTACCATTGGTGCCCACCAATCATACACGAATGAAAAAGGAAATACGTTGCAATACAATGCTGCCTCTCTATAACAACCTTTGATAGAACGACATCCTCTGTAAAGCGACATCGTGCCCAGGTCCCGATTTTTCCCTTGTATATCATTAGTAATATTTTTGGTTGCTTCTCTATAACAACAACTCTCTATAACGACATTTTTTTCTGGTCCGGAGGATGTAGTTATAGAGAGGCTGTGCTGTAATTGTAAGCCAATTTATTTTTCCAACCCCAGGAAGCAGCAGATAAACTGAAGCAGGCGGAGAGGGAGCGACAGGTATTGGAGGAGCGGCTGAGACTAAAGGAGATGACCACGTCTGTGCGGCTGGCGCGACCTCTCGATCGCCCTGACCCCAACCCGTTTGTGACTCATCGAGGGCTCGGTGCCTTCACGGAAGCCGAGTTTCAGCGGCGTTTGCCCGACAGTGCAGCGGAGGGTGCCGATTCCTTCGATGTTAATGAATTGAGCGTTGCTGCGAAAAGTCTCACTTTATAAGCGGTCTGTACAATCGTGTGTATTTCCATGAAGTTTGCTATGATGGAGTTGACTTTTGATTAACACCCAGGAAACAGTGTCCTCATTTATCAAGAAATATCTTTAGTCCATGTTTTTTCCCCCTAAAAATGGTCTGCATAAACCTTGCATAAGGTAGACACAAGTAATTTTTAAAGAGAATCCATCACATATAGAATAATTATGTATCCAATGAAAAAAACGGAGTGAGGGAGGTTATTTGTAAGAGACTGATTTGAAAACATAATGTACTGTTTTTATGATTATGATAAAACTGTCTTCGATGTAGATGCAAATGTGATAAAGCATGATCATTATCATTCTTCTTTATGTTTCATTCCTACAAACTGCTGAATTGATGATGGAAAGTGGTTATATGTTTATATGTTGATTGAATCAAAAGATAGAATATATACGATCTATACTTAAGACAGTGATACGGTGATTAAAGTATGTGAAGTTGATGTTTGAATCAAGCTGATCACAAGTCCAAGTTTTGATACTATAGGTATGTGCTTGAGGTTTTTGTTTCTAAGATTTCAGACTCAGACAAGTAGATACTCAGCACGCTGTGGGTCAGTCACAGGGGTAACGCAAATGTCCTTGGTCAATACATTTAGACTTTTGTCTGTTAATGAATAGTCTGAGTATTACCTGGTGTGTTGATTGAGAAAAAGAGGGAGGGAAAAGAGAAATGGGAAAGAGAGGGTAGAGAAAGAGGTCAAGGAGAGGGATGAGAAAGAGAGGGAAAGGAGGGAGGAGAGAGAAGTTGAGAGGAAAGAAAAAGAGAAAGAGGAGGAAAGATGAGGAAGAGAATTTTAAAAAGGATTATGAGGGAGAAATGAGAAAGAAATTGAGATGAAGGGAAGAGAAAGAGTGGGGGGTAGGAGGGGGGGGGGGGGGGGGAAGAGAGAGGGCGAGAGGGATTGAAGAGAAAGGAGGCATGGTATATTTGAAAGTTGAAAAGAAAATGATATATATATAAGCTTGGAAAACTCCGGAAGGAAAGTGTTTTTGTCACGGATATTTTTCTGTACACAGGTGACTCACTGATAAAAACAATTGGGAAGAAGGGAATGCAGTTTCTGGGACACATGAATCAACATCATGAAGACCTTGAACATCTTACTCTCCATAGTGGAAAAATAGTCATGAACGAGGCAGGGGTAGACCGGGAACAACTTACTCAGAGAACCTGAAGAGATTGATGAGGGTGAGGACAGGGTGATGAGGAAAGACAGCAACAACTTACAATTTCGAGAGCATCCAAACAAAATAATGAACAACGAACCGTGATCGCCGATGCCTGTTTCACATCTAGCACTTCCTAATGATAATAATTTTTCTACATTTTATTATTGTTCACACGTAATGCCCTCTTGGACATGGAATAAGCTGTTTCAAAGGTGTATAAAATTTGCTTCCCTGAAAGTACAAAAAACTGCTGAGCTTTGAAAGTCTTAAAACTTGCGAGTGTGTGAGGTAATATGGTATTAAATCTGTTTTTATTGAAACGAAGAGGGGGGAAACGGTGTAAGAATGTTCAAAGGAGTGAACTTCAGTAAGTCTGAATTTTGTCAGATCTTATTTTAGAGCAGCTTGTTAAGATATTCTATAGATCATTTAAAATATTTCCAACTCTTGTCATTGATTTTACAATGTTATAGATAGCTTAATGACTTTCATCAGCCATGTTTTTGTTGTTTATCTGTCATCCTGGGAAGGTAGCTTTAACATTAGGTTGCTGATTCAGTTTTCTATGAGTAGTGAGCTTACTTTTTGCCGATCTTAGGACCAAAATATTTTAACTCAGAATCGTTGCACTCATGTTTTTGGATGCTTCTGTTTATGAGTTTAATTTCTTTGTAGCTTTGATCATTTCTTTCTATAGTGGATTAATCTTTTCTTTTTAGTGGACACATTTTCAGGGGGTCCTCTTTCTTGTCAATCAATGTGTAGCGCAGTGACCTTTTCTTTCTTTCCTATCAAACAAATCATCTATGGTCCTGATCTCTCCTCCTTCTTTCTTGTGTTTGTTACTCTCTTGTAACACCTCTAATCTTCGGCACTTATTTGACCTTATTTTGTTGCAAATGCCGTTAAACTCTTACTGAACTAAAGAATTGTTTTCAGTTTTCATCAGTAAAATGTAGTGAATTTTGAAAGACTTCAGTAAATACTCGAATTATAAATGATTGATTGCCTTACGTTTTGTGCAGTGAGTGTGTACGTACTTCATATACATGTATATTTTCCAAGAATGATTTATGATTGTATTGATATTTATAATCTACAAAGGGCTATAAGCTTTGTGTAAATGATATATATTATAATATATAATTTTTCTTTTGAACTTGATCTTTGCAGTATGTGAGGAGTCCAGGGAGAAAACAAGCAATGTTGCAAAAAGGAAATTTGAAGAAAATTGATTTTAAAATATTTTACACTGAAAATTTCATTGCTCTTTGACTGCTGGTTTATCATTTTTGTCTGATTTTCCATTGAGCTTTCAAATTTTAACAATAATAAGCAGCAGCCAAACAGAAATGAAATTATTTTATCTACAGACTTTTAAATCTGATATCCTTACAATTTCCATATTGAGACCATGTCAGTATTTTTCTGCCCATACATGATTAGAGGAAAGACTTGATGATTGTATGTCATGATTTTTAAAATGTTTGCGAAGATAATTTCAATATGTAGGCTACAATATTTCAGAAGGTTGACATTCTGTGGTATGTTATTAAGAATGAAGTGTAATAACACCACATACTCAGTGACAAATTATGTCATATTTATTATCATACTCCGATTTGCATTTATTGTCGTATCCATTAATTTTGTTTTCTATGAATATATAATATTATTTCTTGTGAGTCTGGTATACGTTAGTATTTAGCTCCAGAACTGTCCTACTGTAAAATGACATCGAAATCAGGATTTCAGTTTTATTTCTATTTACGTTGCTGTTGTTAGTATCACGTATTAACGTCAGCCTGCTCGAATTTTTTGCTTTCAAAGTCCTTCAAAGAGTTGGGTTTTTTTCCCCACTGGAATTCTTCTTGCCTATCAACACGGTGGAAAATTTTTCCTGCAATAATGTTCTGAGGACTGTTGGAGGTTTTACAGCAGTATCCCATGATTTTGCGTCCTGTTGCAAATGTTATATGAATTACATTTACTTTTTTTAAAGAAAGAAAACACTTTCTTTCACTAATGGATGTAAAAATTTTAATATTCAAATTTTGTTTATTGGAAGAGAAACTGACGCCTCCTTGACAAAAATTGTTATGGCATTTTAAGGCGCGTGTCAAGTTTGCTAAACAAGTGTACTTCATCAATCAAAAATTGTAGTGGAAATATCAGATTTCTCTGCTATTTCAGTCTACAATCCTGAACAAGATATACCAATACAAGTTTTAAGTACGGTATAAAGAGTTATTAGATTGTATGTTCCCTCTTTTGGTGATTGCTTGAAGTAAAACCCTTCCTGCTGTTACAGTAAAAAACTATTCTACGGATGAAAGATCAAAAAGGTATCGTAACTCTTTGAACCCCATTGGATGCTGGGAGCGTCCAGTACTCGTGACAACTGTTTCGTTTTATTTAGTGCTAGTTTTTGCTTGTTTTTTTTAACTATTCCCAAACCAAGATTTTTAGTAGTGACTAAGCCTACGTTTCCGCTATTTAGAAGTTGGGGGTAAGCTTTTGGGGTTATAATGAGACATAGTGCTCTAGGTTTAGGTGATTGTAGAGAAAAACTTCGGGAAACGGTGGAAAAAGCTCAGGGCTTAAAGAGTTAGATCTAGGCCAAAAAGAATCAAAAAGTTATAGGTAGGAGAAAAAAATCCAGAAATTTCCTGAGGATAAAAAATCTTAGTTATCTTAGCGATTCTAGAAATCACCTGAAGGATAAAAAGTCAAAAAATTATTGGGAAAAGAAATCTAAACTAAAATTGTCCTTAAAATAAAAAGTTATCATCGGGATTTTAAAAATCTAAAAATTATTCTAAGAATAAAAAGTTTTGAAGTTATCTCAGGGATAAAAAATCTAGACATTCTTGGACAGGTCAATAATTTTTTTAATCTATTGTAGGGACAAATAATCAAGAAATTTTTACTATCCTAAAGATGAAAAATCTCAGATGATCTCATTAACTACAGAGGAGTCGCCATTGTGATTGTTCATGAAGTAAAATGCCATTTGTTTATCTTGTTGCTCTTATTCCTTGTCTTCTACATTCTGTGGTTTGCGACACACACATTCCTATCTTTTTACACTCAATGGAAAAATCGTGTACGATCTCGTCTCCTACAACACGAGTGTTATAAATTGTGAGGCCTTTTGATTCAGCCAGTATTTTTTAAGTGAAATTTTTTAACTGCCAAATTTGACTTCTAAAGACAGTGCCTAATAACATTTGTGTGCCTTTTTATTAACTCTCCGGATACTGATTTAAAACAGTCTTAGTTTATATATATACATATATATATATATATAATATATGTATATTTATTTATTTATATATTTATACATATATATATTATTAATTATATATAGCTCTTATCTCTGTATTTTTTGTTCTGATGTTTTCTTGTATTTTGAACATTACTTCATTGTGGGCATTAGCGAACGAAATGTATTTTTTTGTATGGAAATTCCAGATGAATTATTTACTTTTTTTTTTCAGGTGTCTGAGGGTCACTAAATAGAATCACCGTACATACATGTATATGCTCATAAACACACGCACATACACACCGATACACACACAAACTTACGCCTATATTTTTACACACATTCACAAACACACACATGCTTTCATAAACAAATATATAAACTGTCACAAATGTTCAGAAGTAATCACACATATGCATACACATATGCACACACATATGCACACACATACACACAAACATAAGCACATACATATATACGCACTAGAAACAGAAGTACACAGACACATGCACACATGCATCCAGACGTTCATGCATCCAGACGTACAGGCATTCAAAAACAAAACAAAAACTTGTGAGAAAGAGATACGGTTGAAGAGCCCTTGGTTGTGGTCTATCTATCCATCACAAATTTTTTTGCCTTGCATTTGCACCAACTATGAACTTACGAAAGTCACACTTACAGAAGCCTCTCTTTGTCACATTTAATGCAAACAAATTACAAGCAAAATTTCTTCTTTTTTTTTTTTTTTTCCCTGCTTACGATTATGATTTGTTTGGGGGTTTTTTTCAGTTTGTTATTTCTTGCGATATCGTTATTTTTATCATTTGAAATGTTCCATCGAAAAAAATTTAACCGTTTGGTGCATTGAGACGTCATTTGTTGTTGTTTTATCTTGTTCTGTCAGTGGGTGGTTGGCAGGTGCTGTGGTGCAGTTTGATCGTTCTTGTCTATCAAACATCTATCATCCTTATCTCTCCTTTTTTTTTTTTTTGCGTTTGTTACTCTCATGTAACACCCACTAATTTTCAACATTTATTTATGTGATCTGATTGTGTTGCAAATATCGCAAAACTAAAACAGCAACAGTAGAACATGACTATGGAGGCACCCGCTGCAGCGGGACAGGACCATCCCTACAGTGGGACCTTACCGGAATCCCCTTTTATATATATATATATATAGAGAGAGAGAGAGAGAGAGAGAATTAACTGTGCCCGGGTTTAACGGGGCAAGGAAAGGCCCGAACTCGGATACAGTAAGAGAGATCGAGCAAGCTCTAGCTGAGGGAAGGGGGGTTGGGGGTGGGGGGCTGTAGATGGGCTCCAAACAGACAATCAGCGGTGCGGCATTGGGATTGGCTAGTCCAGTGATGAGTGAGGTGGGGCAGGCGGCAGAGAGAGATGGGAGCGGAGAGACCCCTTACATGAGCCGCCCCAAAAGTGATGTGCCATAGACCAAGGCCGAGGCTAAGCCAAAAAGACAGTAAAAGAAGAGGAGAGCATGTAGTGTGTGGTTTTTCAGTAATTCCCTTTTGCATTCTTAGAGGGGATATTTGCCTGCAGTGGAATTTTTCTACTGGAACTATAAGTCCCGCTATAGTCATGTTCTACTGTACTGAAACTAAAACTAAACTGTTCTATCACAAATATAGATATTATATCATTATGGCACAATAGTTACACATCAGCGAGTAACCTTACTTTTATGGAGATGTCAGTTGTGTGTCATCATTTCCTCACTTGTTTGAAATATTAAAAGTACTCATCTCCTGCATATGATGTGGTGTAGAGGTTAGGCACTTTGTTATGGCATGCAGAAGAGGGTAGTTCAATTCCAGAGTGGAGAAGGTTTTTTTAAAATCTATCTCCATCTTCCTGATAAGAGGCTGTGTCCCACTCAACCTAGGCTGGTCATGACAGGCAAGGCCGAAGCAGCCCCCACCCTGAATTATCAAAATTTTGTTGATGGAGGCATAACACTTTGCGGTCACTTGCCGCAATAATGCGACGGTAAAAATGATCCGTTCCAGTCCCTTGTGCTGTTCTGCTATAGGCCCGAGCAGTAAGTTGCAGTCACTCTCCTGGCTGGATGAACAGATGGGGTATTTTGTACTGCTGGCTGTGCGACTGCAAAGTGTTAAAACAAATACAATACAACGATAACAATTGAAGTACTAATACTTATCAATCTCAGTATTGTCTCTTTTCAAGCATTATTCATGTGGTTTTGTCATTTGTTCTCTTTCTGAGTAAAAAAAAAGAACAGGTTTGAGGGGTATCTGTTGTTGTTTTGTTTTTGTGATGGGCATGTCCGTTTGATGTGCCATAATGTCTTGAACTGGTTAATGCTATACACTACAGAGCTAACTTCAGGAGGCTTATGAACAATTTGTACAGAGCCTCATCATTTACAAACTGTTACTAATAACGTCTAATTCAAGAAGAAAAACTTGTTTTTATATTACCTTAGCAGTACATCCTATACACGCCAATACTCTTACTCTTGTTGTTACCCAAGCCATTCCTTTGTGGGGGGGGAAAAAGACATGACAATCATTGCATTTGTTTGATGGCACTGGCTTCCATTCTGATAAACTGTAGTTGTTGTAAACAATGTTATAATTCCCTTATGGTTAGATATGTGTTTGTTTTTGTTGTATAATTTGTTTAGTCATATTAGATTCTCATTTAGATAATTAAATATTCTGGCTCTGCATTTATTCAATGTCATTTTTACCAGGTACGCTCTCATAGACCAGCATTAGATGTTTGTGATTTCCTAGCTGTGTTAGATTCTTAGTTGGTTTAATGTAATGGCTCGGGTTTGATTCAATTTCATTTTTACCAAAAAAGGAGAAGCTTGTACCCCCGGGGCAGTGCTACTGACTGAAGTGTCTTTAGGCCATTCCCAAAGGGGGGTACATTCACATCTCGAGTTCTTATGCACAGTAGAATTGTAATTGTAAATGGGTTGATTCTTCAATGTCATGCTCATAACTGTGCCTGAACTGCAACAGGGAACTGCTGCTTTTTCTTTCCTAATCCTTTCTGTCGCCATTTTCCTCTACTTCTTTTGTATGTTTGTCACACTCTTGTGACCCGCTATTTCCGGGATGCCTTGATAGTCGAAGCAGACTTTGTGCTGTTGAAGCTCAAGAGGTGAGCAGAGTAAGTCTGATTCCCTGTATGGACTTCTCTGTTGACATCCACCCCTTGGCGCTCATATGACCTTATGCAGTTGCGAGCGCCGTAAAACCTCTACCAAAACAAACAAAGGAGAAGCTTGTATTTATTTGTGTTGATATAGCTACTGTAATTATCAAAATGTATGCTTATGTTCAATTTCACTTAAAATGACATGCAAAAGTTCTCAGTAAGGGACAAGAATGGTAGTCTACTCTGTCTGCCTCATTTCCAGTGTTAAATAAGCATAGCAAGTAGTCTATAAAGATATCCAGCAATATGAAATGTTTAGCCAGTCAACTTTACCCTTGAAAAGTGAAGGGAAAAAAAACTGAAAGTAGGCTGACTGATAACAAACTTACTTGGTTTCCATTGATTGTGCCTTACAATGTTAACTAGGCTGCAGAAACTGTTGGTAGATAATTATGCATAGATAAATATAAAGTAAAAAGGTAATTCATTGAAGCAATTTTGAGAATGTATTTTAAATTGAATTTTTTGTGGTGATCCTGAATGATTTTACTAAATGTTATAAATATATTTTTTTAGAATTTTAACTTTTACTCTATTATTGTTGATGGGACCGACAGGATTTTATCTTTGTTGTTGAACTTTTTATGCACCGACTTTTAAAAAGTTGGTCTATTTCTGCCATCTGCATTGTACGAACACGTTGAGTAAAAAGCAAATTAGCATTGACACTAATTAGTAAACAGCCTTTTTGTTCCTCAAATCTTTCTCATGCCATTAATCGCTTACCAATAATTTCCTGTATCCTCAAGCAACTCATCTAATCTATTTTTTTTCTAATTTTGTTTGTAAATATAAATAGTAATTCTGTTTGTGGTGATAGCTTCAACGAGTTATGTAAGAACCACTATGGCCACGGCCACAGCATGCAAGATCTCCTCTATTTTATTAGGTAAATTGTGAACCTTGAGATGAAGTGAACCCCAGCGTGCTGCATGGCCCAAGGGTGGGTAGACTACTGTAGCTTAACTCTTTCTGTAATAAACACTGATACATCAATGCTTTTCTGTACGCCATGTGGTTACGTGATGATAACTCGTGGCACATAAACAGTTAACACCTTCATGACTAGACATCATTATTTTTTCTGAGAAAAAGCTAACCCAACATTTCAATTTCATTTGACCAGGACTAGTTTTAGTTCCAACATACAAGTTCTTAGCAAACGATTTTAAAGAACGTGTTAACTTCCTCTTTGGCAAATTATGTTTGTGTACTTGTCTTCAGGTATCTAAGTGTTGAATAATCCTGAAAAAACTTATAATATAAACATTGCATTTAATCTGTCTGATATGAGCTGTATTGATTTGGTTCTTTTCTACTCCTTGGAACAGCTTACTTTAAATGTATTAACACACAACAGTTTTTTACCGAAAATGAAGCTTTGGGTTTGTCTCATATTTACCTTGGTTTTGTACTACTGAAGTATTTACATATTCCAATTTCTGTGGACAGAGTCTACGCATTACCTAGTCAGTTGTCTGCCTTATACATACATGTAATTTGTATATATATTTGCAACTTGCAGCCTTCCAGTGTCTGTGGTGTAGTGGTAAGGCGCTTCACTGTTGCATGCAGAAGATGTGAGTTTGAATCCTGTGTCGGGAGACTAAGTGTATCCATCTTTCTGCAGGGACGTTGTATCCCTCTCAGCTGGGTTGACCCAGACAGGCTAGGTCAAAGTAGCCTACTGTTGAAGAAAGAGATAGATGAAGACTGTACAACAGATGGTAGATTATTACAATGTAAATAGAAGCAGACAGTTATAAAATAAAAAGATTCTACATAAAAGCTATTTTGAGAATGCGTTGTTATGAATTGCATTTGTGGCTGATTATCATAATGATTTTACTGTATGTATGTATGTGTATGTTTTAATGCCATTTTAAGACTTTTTAAACTTTATTTTTGTGAATGGGACCAACTGGGTTATGTGTTTTGTTTTTTTAACTTTTTTCATATCTGCATGTATGTACGCCTGGGTTTGGTTACATGTATTTTTTTGCTTTTGATTGATGTGACAGAGTTTATGCTAACTTTTCTGTTGAAAAAAAAAAACCAAAGCGGCAAACATTGACTTGATTGTGCATGGGAGAATTATTTACTCTATTATGAACTGAAAACCTTACTGTTGAAGAACATTTTTCTAGCTATGTTTTTAGAAAAACTATGCACTTTTCAATTTAATTATTGAGTTTTAACCCTATCCGTATGTTGTGTTTTACTATCGTATCCATACGATGTGGGGAACTCATTATTTTCACTTCCTCTTTACATTGTTGGCCTTTCTTTATAAATCTATACCCCATTTAAATCTGTTACCATAGTTCTTTAAAATTCAATGATTCAAGTCCCACCCCTTAAGACCACATTTAGTAGTGAATATATCATGGTTTTACACACTTTATAATTTTCTCAAATATAAGCCTGCACTGATATGACCTTTTACCAGTTGTGTTGCAAGTGCTGTAAAACTCTTACTTTAAAAAATGAAGAACTAAATCTACATGATTATTGGCAGCGAGTTTTTTCAAAGCCCAAGAAACAAATTTTGGAGAGAGACAAAATTGTTTCTTTCTTTTAACAATTATTCCCACGCTATGTATCTTCTTTTTTTTTGCTTTCTTCAACATTTGAAATTTTAATTTGAACGAAATTATTCTCAAGCACTCGCGACCCATACCTCAGATAAAGAAACTGTAATAAACAAAATGTTCAAAACTTGGGGTTTAGTACATTGGAAGAGCAGACTGATGATGAAGTATGTTTGCAACATTCTTGTTGTCAAAGTGCTCAAATCGAACTGTGAAGATTTGGACCACAAACAATCTTTTTTGTAGTTTTCCACACATTTATTGCTTCTTCGATGTTCTTGTAACTGTAGTGTGCCTCAATACAAAGTTTGTGAATAGAAGTATAAGGATCTTGCAGTATATAGATACTGTATAATTTGATTATTTTTGTACAACCCCAAAGTACCATTTTTCCCATAAATCATTTTATTTATCTGCTGCGTGTGTTTATATACACAAAGACAACTACTTTGTGTTGCTTGATTAGATTGCAAGTTGAATCATTATTTTTTTCTTTTTTCACTTTAGTTTGAAAAGTGTGAACTTTTTTTTTTTCCATTTCAATTTTAGTTTGGAAGTTGAATAAAGCTGATTTCATCTTTTTGATTTTCCTCTGTATTAATTTTTTCTTGATTCGTTTTTTTAATTATATTATTTGAATGTTTTTTTATCATCATATCAACTTAACTTGATGGCATCTATTTAGCCCTTCTCTTGTGCATAGTGGTAATGCGCTTCCCGAAAACTGCAAAATTGTATAAAAATCTAATGTCCCTTGCAACTCTGTGAGGGCATGTCAGACATAGCTTACAGTTTGTTAGGGTTTTTTTGACAGGCATTGCCCACCAGGCCTCCGGCCAATTTGTTTGCCTTAGGACTGACAAGTCTGAGGTGACTGAAATTTATGTTTAGACGTACAGCTTCTTTTTTATAATACCTGTAGTACGTAATACAAATTACAATGTATTGCAGTGATTTTAAAAAGTACCACTTTTTTTACTAGGTATGAAATCTAGTGTTTGAAGTCTTCACATTTTTCCTTTTACATGTAATACTAAGTACTCTTAAAAATAGGTCATATTATTTCAACAACATCTTGATGCTGCAATTAGTGCTTACAGTACCCAAGTTGAAAAAATAGAAAGTTGGTATTTTTTCAAAATTTTACTTTGCAGTTTTTTCTATTTTTTAAAAATTTTTTTGTTTTTTAAAGTTTAGGTCTGTGTTTACCAAAAGCCTCAAGAACTTTTGATCATTTGTGAACCAAGAAAGATGGTAGGTTTAACTTAACATCTGAGAAATTGAGCCATCCTCCCCACTCATGAATAAAACTCGGGTCTGCGGCGTCGTGCACAGGGCTGCCCACCATTATGACTTTGGCGGAATCGTAGCGATTTTTATTCAATTTTACGAAAATACGATCATAATATCCCTGATGCCGATTTTTAAAATAATTTGGCTACCCCCAACCCAGTGCCAACTTTCCTGGTGTATAAGGAGAGAAAAATAGAAAAACCACCATGCCCCAAGAGTCACGTCACTACGTCTCTTGCAGCTGTGTAATTTTAGCAGTGTAAGTATAACAACCTCTTTGCGTTGAGCCTTTATAGCAAAGGCCGTGTATGGTCTTTGCTTATAGTATAGTCGCCCATTGCTACTTTTGCCCTTGGAATAACATTATTAGTCTTTAGAAGTGCTAAAGCCAGGAGTAAGGCAAACATTAGATTGACGAGGTGTGAGAAAATTCCTGCCGTTTTTGTATCACCACCTCTTTGTTTGCGTTACTTTTATACTATACTGGACTACAATCCCTGTCCTTGACACCTCATCGAGGAAGATTTTCCATGGCCGTGTTACGGATTTTTAAGCCAGTTTACTAATTTTCTATCCTTTGATTACAGAAAAACTAAAACATGTTGGTTGGTGGGTAGCTCTACGTGAGATTGGGATAGCGAAATGCCTAACCATAAAAACCACATCACTGATATCTCTGCCTCTTTTATGTACTGGTGTTTTTATTAATCCATTTTTGACGAATTACTGAGAGAAAACGGGCTGTAAAAGTTAAAATAACTGTCAAGATACTATTAATCAACTAACAACTTATCGAGTGACTGTCCGCTGTGACCCGAGAATCGTCAAAGGGAAATGACCAAAAATAAAACAATCCCACATTATACTTGAATTGCTTCCTTTATTTTGTAAATAAATGGGGGCTGGGCTGAAGGTCAGCAGACTCTGCATTGAATGATTGGAAAGAGGAAAATGGAAGGCAAAAAAAAAGGTAGAAGGATGTAGGGTTAGAGAGAGGCACATGCAGTTGAATAAGTATTGAATTTTTAAACTTTTTTAGTAAGAGTTTTACGGCTCTTGCAACACAATAAGGTCATAGTGGAACTCGGATTCAACGAGGTCGTCGGGCCTGACCTAAAATCTCGTTGAATCCGAGTGTTCGTTATAGCAAACACAAGGTTTTGTGTAGATAATTACAGGCACTGAGCAAGTAATGTATAAAGAGGAAGTCACAAGTAGTGCCTGAAAGGCCTGCGTATTTTGAGCTGTGTAAAAAAAAAGACCGATTCGTTCGATTGTTTACCAAAAAGCTGTGCTGCAGTGTAGAGCCTAGCATACGGCAACTTTTGAAAACCAAGAACAGCGCACAATTCATTGTAACAATGGTCGGTTGCCAAGGGGGGGGGGGAGACTGACGCGTTTGTGTCTGCGACGTTCAACGCCCGGACCGCAACCCAATAAGGTCAAAAAAGTGCCGAAGACATGGTGTTCAAAGAGAGTAACAAACAAAAAAGGAGAGATAAAGGATAGATGTGTGATGATAGGAAAGAAGAAGCAGACCACACCAGAGCACCCGCCAACCACCCACAAACAAGGATGAGAGCTGTGACAGTCCGTACAGAAATGAGCAAACAGAAAAGGTATAAAGAAAGAAGAAAAAAAAGGAAGAGAACCCCCCCCCCCAAAAAAAAAACATGAACAGAACAGAACCCCCCCCCCCCCAAAAAAAAAGCGAGGCAACAGAACATAACATTGAGAAACGAATACGGTGGTTTCAATACAGAACAGCTGATATACAGAAGTCTGGAGTACAGCAAGAAAAAGTCCGGGTTTCAACTTGAACAGAAGGTGGGGAGAAACGAACAGCTTTGGTTTCAACCAAGAAAAGAAAATGAAAGAAGAAAGGAACGGACGTTTTGGTTTTAACTCAAGGCTTGAGATCCCAATCATCTGGATCAGTGGGGTTTGGTCCTGAAAAGGACCTTGTGCTAGCACCGAATGGCGCTGGTGCGGAAGAAGAGCTGAGAAGTAAATTTACTTCTTGGTAGCAGCAGCTTTCTTGGGCTTGGTGGTTTTGGGTGCGGCTTTCTTGGCCACTTTCTTGGCAGCTGTCGATTTCTTGGCAGGAGAGTTTTTCTTTCCCGGGCTCTTGGTGGTGGCCTTTTTCGTCTTGGCACCGGTGGCCTTTTTGGTAACTTTCTTGACGTCACCAGTCTTCTTGGATTTGGTTGGTGTCTTCTTGGTACCAGGAGCTTTCTTGGGCTTGACGGTTTTCTTGGGGGATTTCTTCTTGTCCTTGGGTTTCTTGTCCTTCTTAGGCTTCTTCTTCTCCACGGATTTCTCTCCCAGGCGGAAAGATCCGGCGGCGCCAGTTCCCTTGGACTGTTTCAGGGTTTCAGCCTTGACTCCGGCTCTCAGGGCGGTCTTGAGGCGGGCGTTGATGGCGGTGGGGTTGTCTCCGACCTTGTAGTTGGCGATGATGTACTTGAGGATGGCCTGTCGGGAGGAACCACCGCGCTCCTTCAGGGAGGAGATGGCAGCGACGACCATGATCTTGTACTGAGGGTGAGCCGGGGGAGCCTTGGGCTTGCCCTGGGCCCTCTTCTTGGCAGGGGTGGTCTTGGTTTGAGCAACAGCAGCTGGTGCGTCAGTCATAATGATGATGAATTGATGATCGTAGAGTTAGCGAAATGTCAAACTAACAATACTAAAGTGCGATTCGTAGTGTTACTCTGATTGAGAGTTGAAACATGAACTGACGTTTCGTCGAACCGCTTGGCTATATATTCCTGCCGCGCGGACGTCCGAGAGAGCATCTACGTCACTGCGCATTTCCTGCCCGGATGATGTCGGACGTTTCGTTGCGCGTCTCGAATCTGTGCAAGTGCATGTAGATTTAGGTGCTAAGCATTTATCCTCTACTAGTGAAACTTATTTCAATTTAATGCTTGGTTAGATAAATGAATTAAGAAACATATTTAACTGTTTTCCATTCTTTTCCACTCGCCTGCAGTTTGAATACAAAGTTTTCCTACCGATAATGTGTACATCCACTCTCACATTGACTTCATTAAAAATAATTTTTTTTAATTTTCTGTAATATTTAATGCTAGTTACTTTTAAAAATATAAAAGAATACTGATTTTTCTTAATCATGCGTATAGTTTTTGTAGCCACAATGTGCTGAATATTTTGTTTTTACTTATTTTCTTTTCTTATACCAGCACAATTCCAACGACTTTCACAAATTACAAACCGTGAATGAGGTTTTTTCATCCAATTCCCAGCATGAAAACGTCTGAAAATTATATTTCTTGGAAAAGTAATATTATAATCTTGAGTTTACCGATAAAATGCTTTCTTTAAATATTATATTGTAATGTGAAAAGCCGTTTTACCGAGGTCTAGTGTGTCGACAAAAGACAGCCTCGCAGGGTAAGATGGCCGCGAAAGGAGGAAATGTTGATTGCTGAGGTGGATCTGCAATTTTGGGTTCCCGCTCTTTATTTTCACTCATTTTGTCTTAAAATACATTCCTTTCGAACCTATTGTTCGTTTGTTCTAAGAAGAACATGCTAACACGTGAAATACTATGAAGATAGAAGCAAATTTTACCATGAAGTGGGGTCAACTTTCCGGCCTAGGTCACTCTGATCTGACATTTTGTCGAAACCATAGACTTTAGGTCGGAGATTTGTTTTGTCTGAAATGTTTATAAAAGTGGTGTATTCCGTCGTATTTCTAAGGTAAAGATGACCAATATACTTTTATTTTTCCCTTTACTATTCAAAATTCTCACCTTCTTGCTCATTATTGAGTTTCGCTTGCTTTTTTCCTTCAGAAATTCGGTGTGTTCATTTTCTATAAATAGATTCAGTACATCGACCTGTTTACGCTTCACGTCAACACGGTTGTTTGTTTGTTTGTATGTTTGTCTTAGAATATAAGAATGATGATTCCCAAAATCTGCTCTGATAGATCTATTACATGTTGTCTTTTGTAGCAGACAGAGAATCTACGCAAATGAGTTTTGGTTTCTTTTCTTCATTCTCATCATCACAAGCAGCTGCGGTTTAAGTTTAGAGCGATTATACATATCAGACCAAACCTAACCTAAAACATTATTTTCTTTCTTTATAAATAGACCTATCTAACATATTATTATTCAGCAACCATATAAAAGACATCGACCTATAGCATACCGGTGCTTCGACCGAAATATATCGTTTTAACAATATCCTTATATAATCCTGTTTATTGTCTTTTCCATCCCCGTCTATATCAATCTTTATGTTTTCTTCTTTCCGGCAGAAATCTTGGGCGTCTGGCAAAAACTCTACAGAAAGATGAACATACATGAAGGAAGGTTAACAGAACTGGCCCTGGTATAGCACCTTGTTACAAGGACGAATCTATTCATATGACCTTAGATTCTTGAGCATGCATCAGAATACCATTGAGTTACAATCAGAATACTGAGTATGTATGTAGCTTAACATTATTATTGTTTATGTCACTGTTCATTTATAATTATTATGCATGTGACTGTAAGCCTGCGTGTGCGTGCATGTTTGAGAGAGAGAGAGAGAGAGAGAGAGAGAGAGAGAGAGAGAGAGAGAGTGTGTGTGTGTGTGTGTGTGTGTGTGTGTGTGTGTGTGTGTGTGTGTGTGTGTGTGTGTGTGTGTGTGTGTGCGTGTGTATGTTTGTGAGTGTGTGTATCTGTGTGTGTATCTGTGTGTGTTTATGTGTGTATATGTGTGTATATATATATATATAGTGTGTGTGTGGGGGGGGGGGGGTGAAACACCAAGCCAATGTGCCAGGATCTGGACTATAAAGATGTATCTTATCTTATCTCTTAACCTTATTCAGTGAACCCGGACCAACGTGATGTCTGTGTCAGGCCTATAGACTAACCCAGTTAAAGACGGGGATCACTTATTACATACTCTGTAATTAATTATTAACAAATTGGATCATTGATAGTACATGGTAACCAACTACATACCAGTTTATCAACCATTGTTCGACTTTCTTTTCCAGTGATATTTTCCCCCTCGGCATCTACTTCTTTTTTTCTAGTATCTTTGTCTTACGGAGGTTGACTAGATATCATTTTGGAAGCTTGATAGCATATTATATTCATGCTCTACAGACTACAACTATAATATGCTCTATCCGCTTTACAACCATTCGTAAACAAATAAACACATGTATTATGTTTGGAGAAAGGAACACACAGATGAATCTGGTAAATCTAGCGCAGTGTTTAGCCAATTTTTCATTCAATTACTTTCATCCCTTAACAAGTCTCGCCACTAATTCGCCACCCCCATGGGGAGCAATGTGACGATGTGCTTGACCACGGTCACGCTATATGAAAATACTATGTCACTGACTGACTGAATTTGCGTTAACACCAAAGTGCATTCCGTTCCCCCCCCCCCCCCCCCCCCCCCTTTTCACAAGCAGTATGACGCATCATAATTAATGAATACATGTGTACACAAAGGCTGCTGTAAGTCATGTAGGTGCGATGCGCCATAAATGCTGACTGTTGTTTAGCAACTTGTTGTTTGTTGTTGGGTTTTTTTTGGTTGTTGTTTTTTTGGTTTTTTGGTTTGTTTGATTTTTTTTGTTTTTTACTTTTTTTTTATTTTATTGATTTTTTTTTTGATTTTTTTTTTTTTTGGGGGGGGGGTTCTTTCTTGTCCGTGTATTTTATGCTTTTTGGCATCTGTTCCGCAATTAATGAGGCAGAATATTACGCCGGCCTTATTGGTGGGTAGTTACGGTTGTTTTACTACGTTATATTCTCTCGTCTCAATAACATCGACAGTGATTCTTTTCCGTTCAGCCAGCCTATAAAGGTGTGCTGGGGTTGCAGCTGAAGTTTCTAGCAACTTTTCAGTCACATTCCTGATTCTAGAGGCCCGAAATGGGCGATTTGCTGAGGTCAACGGTGCTAAATCTAGACATGCTGTTTGACTGAGTCACAGCAAAAGATTAAATGTTTATTTTAACAAGTGATCATCAAGTCCATCTCATTCATTTTTTTTTCTTCCAAATTTTACTCACATTCACATATGGTCTCACTTGTACAAGAGAAAGAGAGAGAGAGAGAGGGGGGGGGAGAGAGAGAGAGAGAGAGAGAGAGAGAGAGAGAGAGAGAGAGAGAGAGAGAAAGAGAGAGAGAGAGAGAGATACATGTATTTGTTAAAGTAAGGTTTTACGGAGCTCTCGACTGCATAAAGGTTATGTTAGCGCCAAGAAGTGGATGTACAGAGAAACGGGGAATTTCAGGCCTACTCTGCTCACCTCTC
This sequence comes from Aplysia californica, assembly GCF_000002075.1. Lineage (NCBI taxonomy): Eukaryota > Metazoa > Mollusca > Gastropoda > Aplysiida > Aplysiidae > Aplysia > Aplysia californica. The sequence continues at coordinate 76,956 of NW_004797959.1, forward strand.
TCGCCTCAACACAACAGCACAAAGCCTGCTTCGACTGTCAATTCAAGGCACCCGGGGAAATAGTTCACAAGAATGACAAACACGCAAAAGAAGTAGAGGGGAAAATCTCTACTATGGTAAGGATGAGGAAATAAAAAGCAGCAAATGTTGTTCCGGCGGAGTATGAGCATGACATTGATAAACTAGCCCTTTTAGAAAAAAAAAAACAATTCTGCTGTGCATAAGAACTTTTGTGGATGGCGTACCTAATGACAACTTCAGTCAGTAACACTGCCCTGATGGGGAGTGGGGGAAAGAGAGAGAGAGAGAGAGAGAGAGAGACAGAGAGACAGAGAGAGACAGAGAGAGAGAAGAGAGAGAGAGAGCGTCGACATATTTAAAACTCACTTGGGGGCAGTGTGCGCAGAAACCATGAAAATGCTGCAGACTTCATTGTTACAAAGTAAAGTGTTGAGGACACCGAGGCGGGGGGAAACGAGAGGGAAACAAGGCAAAGTTGTAGGTCATAAATTGCCATTGGGCCGGGACAGGCTCTGGCATACAAATAACGTATAGTGGGGTTGTTTGTTTGTTTTTAAAAAAAATGTTTTTACTTTGATGAAGGTCAGCAGACTCTGCATTGAATGCTTGGAAAGAGGAAAATGGATGGCAAAAAAAAGTAGAAGGATGTAGGGGTAGAGAGAGGCACACGCGGTTGAACAAGTCTTGAATTTTTAATTATTTTTTTTAGTAAGAATTCTGCGCACCCGCCAACCACCCACAAGTCTTGAATTCAGAAAAAGGGTATATGGTTGGACGGAAAATATTTTAGTACTGTTAGTGTTAGCTTGATGAAAACAAGGATTGAGTTTTAGTTTCAGTAAGTGTTTTACGGCACTTGCAACACAATAAGATCATACAGGTATAAGTGGCG
>NW_004797959.1:77968-80021 GCF_000002075.1 Aplysia californica
CGTTGATGGCGGTGGGGTTGTCTCCGACCTTGTAGTTGGCGATGATGTACTTGAGGATGGCCTGTCGGGAGGAACCACCGCGCTCCTTCAGGGAGGAGATGGCAGCGACGACCATGATCTTGTACTGAGGGTGAGCCGGGGGAGCCTTGGGCTTTCCCTGGGCCCTCTTCTTGGCAGGGGTGGTCTTGGTTTGAGCAACAGCAGCTGGTGCGTCAGACATGATGATGATGAATTGATGATCGTAGAGTGAGCGAAATGTCAAACTAACAATACTAAAGTGCGATTCGTAGTGTTACTCTTGTTGAGAGTTGAAACAAACTGACGTTCCGAAGATCCGCTTGGCTATATATACCTGCCGCGCGGACGTCCGAGAGAGCATCTACGTCACTGCGCATTTCTCGCCCGGATGATGTCGGACGTTTCGTTGCGCGTCTCGAATCTGTGCAAGTGCATGTAGATTTAGGTGCTAAGCATTTATCCTCTACTAGTGAAACTTATTTCAATTTAATGCTTGGTTAGATAAATGAATTAAGAAACATATTTAACTGTTTTCCATTCTTTTCCACTTGCCTGCAGTTTGAATACTAAGTTTTCCTACCGATAATGTGTACATCCACTCTCACATTGACCTCATTTTAAAATATTTTTTTAAATTTTCTGTAATATCTAATGATAATTACTCTTAAAAATATTAAAGAAAACTGATTTTTCTTAATCATGCATATAGTTTTTGTAGCCACAATGTGCTGAATATTTTGTTTTTACTTTTTTTCTTTTCTTATACCAGCACAATTCCAACGACTTTCACAAATTACACACGGTGAATGAGGTTATTTCATCCCATTCCCAGCATGAAAACGTCTGAAAATTATATTTCTTGGAAAAGTAATATTATAATCTTGAGTTTACCGATAAAATGTTTCCTTTAAATGTTATATTGTATTGAGAAAAGCCGTTTTACCGTGGTCTAGTGTGTCGACAAAAGACAGCCTCGCAGGGTAAGATGGCCGCGAAAGGAGGAAATGTTGATTGCTGAGGTGGATCTGCATTTTTGGGTTCCCGCTCTTTATTTTTACTCATTTTGTCTTTAAATACATTCCTTTCGAACCTATTGTTCGTTTGTTCTAAGAAGAATATGCTAACACGTGAAATACTATGAAGTTAGAAGCAAATTTTACCGATGAAGTTGGGTCAACTTTCCGGCCTAGGTCACTCTGATCTGACATTTTGTCGAAACCATAGACTTTAGATCGGAGATTTGTTTTGTCTGAAATATTAATAAAAGCGGTGTATTCCGTCGTATTTCCATGGTAAAGATGACCAATATACTTTTATTTTTCCTTGTACTATTCAAAATTCTCACTTTCTTGCTCATTATTGAGTTTCGCTTGCTTTTTTCCTTCAGAAATTCGATATGTTCATTTTCTATAAATAGATTCAGTACATCGACCTGTTTACGCTTCACGTCAACACGGTTGTTTGTTTGTTTGTATGTTTGTCTTAGAATATAAGAATGATGATTCCCAAAATCTGCTCTGATAGATCTATTACATGTTATCTTTTGTAGCAGACAGAGAATCTACGCAAATGAGTTTTGGTTTCTTTTCTTCATTCACATCGTCACAAGCAGTTGCGGTTTGTTTAGAGCGATTATACATATCAGATCAAACCTAACCTTAAACATAGATTTTCTTTCTTTATAAATAGATCTACCTAACATGTTATTATTCAGCAACCCTAGGCCTATAAAAGACATAGACCTATAGCATACCGGTGCTTCGACCGAAATATCTTTTTAACAATATCTTTATAATCCTGTTTATTGTCTTTTCCATCCCCGTCTATCAATCTTTTTGTTTTCTTCTTTAAATTCTTTTTCAAGCTTCTCACAAAATATTGTATAAATCCGGCCCTGTGTGTAGCCTTTTTTTTTCATGATGATCCTTCAAATAAAATGTCATACTTTTCTTACAATCCTGAGCGTGCTTGCAGATTTCTCATTTCAATCGTTACGTTTATGATATAAAATGTTATCTGTTTAGGCCTAGCAGGT
>NW_004797959.1:85163-95088 GCF_000002075.1 Aplysia californica
AGACAAAAAGAGTGAAAATAAAGAGCAGGAACCCAAAATTGTAGATCCACCTCAGCAATCAACATTTCCTCCTTTCGCGGCCATCTTACCCTGCGAGGCTGTCTTTTGTCGACACACTAGACCTCCGTAAAAGGGCTTTTCTCAATACAATATAACATTTAAAGGAAACATTTTATCCGTAAACTCAAGATTATAATATTACTTTTCAAAGAAATATAATTTTCAGACGTTTTCAGGTTGAGAATGGAATGAAATTATCTCAATTCACAGTTTGTAATTTGGGGAAGTCGTTGGAATTGTGCTGGTATAAGAAAATGAAATAAGTAAAAACAAAATATTCAGGACATTTTAGCTACAAAAACTATTTGAATGATTAAGAAAAATAATTATTCTTTTGTAATTCTAAAAGTATATAACATTAAATATCATTGAAAATTTAAAAAACTATTTTTGAATGCAGTCAATGTGAGAGTGGATGTACACATTATCGGTAGGAAAACTTTGTATTCAAACTGCAGGCGAATGGAAAAGCAGGGAAAACAGTAAAATATGCTTCTTTATTCATTTATTTAACCAAGTATTCAATAGAAACACGTCCCATTAGCAGAGAATAAAAGCTTAGCACCTAAATCTACATGCACTTGCACAGATTCGAGACGCGCAACGAAACGTCCGACATCATCCGGGCGAGAAATGCGCAGTGACGTAGATGCTCTCTCGGACGTCCGCGCGGCAGGGATATATAGCCAAGCGGATCGACGGAACGTCAGTTTGTTTCAACTCTCAACCAGAGTAACACAACGAATCGCACTTTAGTATTGTTAGTTTGACATTTCGCTCACTCACTCTACGATCATCAATTCATCATCATCATGTCTGACGCACCAGCTGCTGTTGCTCAAACCAAGACCACCCCTGCCAAGAAGAGGGCCCAGGGCAAGCCCAAGGCTCCCCCGGCTCACCCTCAGTACAAGATCATGGTCGTCGCTGCCATCTCCTCCCTGAAGGAGCGCGGTGGTTCCTCCCGACAGGCCATCCTCAAGTACATCATCGCCAACTACAAGGTCGGAGACAACCCCACCGCCATCAACGCCCGCCTCAAGACCGCCCTGAGAGCCGGAGTCAAGGCTGAAACCCTGAAACAGTCCAAGGGAACTGGCGCCGCCGGATCTTTTCGCCTGGGCGAGAAATCCGTGGAGAAGAAGAAGCCTAAGAAGGACAAGAAACCCAAGGACAAGAAGAAATCCCCCAAGAAAACCGTCAAGCCCAAGAAAGCTCCTGGTACCAAGAAGACACCAACCAAATCCAAGAAGACTGGTGACGTCAAGAAAGTTACCAAAAAGGCCACCGGTGCCAAGACGAAAAAGGCCACCACCAAGAGCCCGGGAAAGAAAAACTCTCCTGCCAAAAAATCGACAGCTGCCAAGAAAGTGGCCAAGAAAGCCGCACCCAAAACCACCAAGCCCAAGAAAGCTGCTGCTACCAAGAAGTAAATTTACTTCTCAGCTCTTCTTCCGCACCAGCGCCATTCGGTGCTAGCACAAGGTCCTTTTCAGGACCAAACCCCACTGATCCAGATGATTGGGATCTCAAGCCTTGAGTTAAAACCAAAACGTCCGTTCCTTTCTTCTTTCATTTTCTTTTCTTGGTTGAAACCTAAGCTGTTCGTTTCTCCCCACCTTCTAGTCTAGTCTGTTCTTAGTTAAAACCCGGACCAGACATTTTCTTGCTTTTCTCCGAGCTGAATTCTTTCTGTATTGCTGTTCTGTATTGAAACCACCTTGTTGCTCAGTTCTCTTGGCTTCCTTTTTGGGGGTCACTTTCTTTCAATTGCCTTTTTCTGCTTGCCCATTTCTGTACATGTACTGTATTCCTCAAGCTAACAACACTTGTAAGCACTAAATTATTTTCGTCTAACCCACCTGCCTTTTTTCAGGGTTCGAGACTTGTTCGGCCGCACGTACCTCTCTCAACCCCTATATCCTTCTACTTTCAACACTAGCCTACCTTAACGACTATTTACACTACATGTACTTCGCTGTTTTTCAGCGTTTCTATCTTTCATAGTAAAAACGCTATGTTACTTTGTAGGCCGGAACCTGTCCCTGTCCAATATATCATGTATATATTTTACATTATGACCTAAAACTTTGCCTTGATTTCCTCTGAGTTCTCCCATTTACTTTTTACGAACCTGTCCTCCTTAACATTTTTTAACTTTGTACATGTAAGTTTTATGCAGTCTGCAGCATTTTCATGGTCTCGGGTGAGTTTAAGTTTAATCAATGCTCTCTCTCTCTCTCTAATATATATGCAGTTGCGAGTGCCGTGAAACCTGACTAAAGCTAAAACTCTCTCTCTCTCTCTCTCTCTCTCTCTCTCTCTCTCTCTCTATCTCTCTCTCTCTCCCTCTCTCTCTCCCTCCCTCCCTTCCCCCCTTCTCTCTCTCTCTCTCTCTCTCTCCCTCTCTCTCTCTCTCTCTCTCTCTCTCTCTCTCTCTCTCTCTCTCTCTCTCTCTCTCTCTCTCTCTCTCTCTCCCCTCTTTCTCCCTCTCCCGCAAGTTTCTCGCTGTTGTGTTCAGTGTTCTGTTCAGTCGATTTGTGCTCTTTTTACTTGGCCTTGTCCCATTTTGGATCGCCCGCGAAACATCTACCATGAGAAGGTTGTGGGTTCGTTCTCTCTCTCTCTTTCTCTCTCTCTCTCTCTCTCTCTCTCTCTCTCTCTCTCTCTCTCTCTCTCTCTCTCTCTCTCTCTCTCTCTCTCTCTCTCTCTCTCTCTCTTTTTTTTTTTTTTGGTCTAATAAACACTGTATTCAGTAGGCCTGAATTTTTACATGGTGTTGCAGGAGGCTTTTTGCCCTTTCTCGCACTTGACATTTGACATCGCACATTGCGCGCCAAATTTGATCTCAAAATTGCGCTTTTTATCATTTTGTTGCTTTGCTTTAAACTCTTTTAACGCGCTCGAATGAAAAAAAGGATCATGTTTCCGTTTTGCTCCGATGCAGCGGGCAAGGCACTTCAATGTCACCACGCCACTCGAGTCGCGCCAAGAGGCCTGCCGTCATGTGCGCCATACGCGGTTGGTTTGTTGTTTTGTTGTTGTTTTTTGGAAAGTGTTTTACGGCGCTCGCAACTGCATAACATTATATAAGCGCGCAGGACACACCAAACCTTTCCAATTGGTAGGAAATTTTGAATTTCGCCCGGGTGGTTGCCGAAGCCTACTTTCGATTTTGAACCTCCAAGGGACCTTTAATGTGCACAAGTTGCAAACGGGCCCTCCGATATTTTTCCCCTTTGTCTGAGAAGGCTATGTGTATATCTTTCCTACCAGAAGATCAGGGGTGTGGCTGAAAGACAACAGTAAGAAAGAGCTAAAGAGTAGCAGCAGCAAAACTGCAGAAAGAATAAAGATGAGACGAAAGCAGACGACAGAATATTGCTAGAGAGCAGGAAAGGGGGTGAAAGGAGACTATTTTGGACAAGAAAATTTTTCGGTCGCTACCGGGATTCGAACCCGGGACCTCTGATTGAGAGGCCAACACCTTAACCTCTACGAAACAGAGCGGTTTGTTTGTTTGTTGGAGTGGAGTATATATAGAAAAGAACATCGACAAATTACATGTTCTTTTTGCGCGGGAAAAAGCTAAGAAAGTCAGAAGGACAAACGAACAGAAACAACAGAGGGAAAGTAAAGAAGTAGGATCACTATCACCAGTGGCGCCCTCCAACCACCCGCCCAAAATGCGGTCTTATGATTTCTTCATGATACACAGCATACACATGGCTACGACGCATATAACACTGTCAGGCAGCGTGTGTAGTGTGTACACACAGAATTCTACACTTATAGAAGCGGAACTCCCTCTTCGCGATCGCCGATTCGCTGTGAGGAATTGAAACTAAAACATGGCGGCCAGTTGAGGGCACCTTTGGCTGCGCCGCACAGCGAGGCTTCGCGTTGCTATGCACGCTGATGCTAGTGGTAGGGCTTGGAAGACACCTTACATTAAGTTACATCAGTATTTTAAAACTTTCTTCGAAGAGGAAATATAGTGAAATAGTCTAGTACATTTTTACTGCCAACAATATGTCATAATTGGCAATGTTACAATGTTTTTGTATCTGTATTGTTGGTTTGTTGTTGTTTTTTTAATGATGGGATCTAGATCTAGATAGATCTAGATCTCTAGATCTACTACTAGATCTAGATCTACTAAAGATCTTCACAATCACAATACACTTGATAATAACACTAATTATGAACATTAACTCTGTTGGAAAAGTATCTAGATATAGTCTTGATTAGTACTAGATCTACGATTGGAGAATGTGTCGGTTGCACATAAAATACATAGGCCTATTGTACATGCTGCCAAAAACACAAAAATGCAGAAAAGGCCTCTAAATATTGTTTTACACATAAAAGCCAATAATGCAAAACAAAGTAAACAAGAGTGGAACTGGCATATGTTTCCTGAATATATGTTCAAATTCATTTTCTGTGTGTTGGGAGTGTGATTTCTAATGCATGAATGAGAGGCTCATTCAGATGTGATAATGAAGAAACTTGTGTCTACAGTCACAACAGAAAGAGTTCCATGGCGAGTGATCACTGGTCAAGGATTTCAGAGCTGTGTGCATTTTGAGAAAAATGTATCCCCATACTCTGGATCACATGTCGAGGGGATGGGCTTGTCCCCCTGTAATCCCCGCACACAGTAAACAAACACATATTTTGGAACACGAACAAGAAAAAATAAGTGGTCTGTTGTTACGGATCAAATTGAAGTCCTGTTTCAATTCGATTAATTGATAAAAGTGCGTATCGCAATGCGTTGGACACCCCTGCCCTATAGGCCTATATGCTATTTAATAAATACATTCGTCAGACCTGGAATCTTTAATCTTTAATTTTTAATCCCCGCACACAGTAAACAAACACACATTCATGAACACGTATAAAAAATAAGTGGCCTCTTGTTACGGATCAAATTGAAGTCTTGTTACAATTCGATCAATTGATAAAAGTGCGTATCGCAATGCGTTGGCCACCCCTGCCCTATAGGCCTATATGCTATTTAATAAATACATTCGTCAGACCTGGAATCTTTAATCTTTAATTTTTAATCCCCGCACACAGTAAACAAACACACATTCATGAACACGTATAAAAAATAAGTGGCCTCTTGTTACGGATCAAATTGAAGTCTTGTTACAATTCGATCAATTGATAAAAGTGCGTATCGCAATGCGTTGGACACCCCTGCCCTATAGGCCTATATGCTATTTAATAAATACATTCGTCAGACCTGGAATCTTTAATGCCCGCACACAGTAAACAAACACACATTTTTAAACACGTATAAGAACAAATAAGTGTTGTCTTGTTACGGATCAAATCGAAGTCCTGTTACAAATCAATTAATTGATAAAAGCAAGTATCGCAAGGCATCGGCTAACCCAGCACTATTAGGCTATTTTATAAATACATTCGTCAGATCTGGAATCTTAAATCTTTAATTTTTAATCCCCGCACACAGTAAACAAACACACATTCATGAACACGTATAAAAAATAAGTGGCCTCTTGTTACGGATCAAATTGAAGTCTTGTTACAATTCGATCAATTGATAAAAGTGCGTATCGCAATGCGTTGGCCACCCCTGCCCTATAGGCCTATATGCTATTTAATAAATACATTCGTCAGACCTGGAATCTTTAATGCCCGCACACAGTAAACAAACACACATTTTTAAACACGTATAAGAAAAAATAAGTGTTGTCTTGTTACGGATCAAATCGAAGTCCTGTTACAAATCAATTAATTGATAAAAGCAAGTATCGCAAGGCATCGGCTAACCCAGCACTATTACGCTATTTTATAAATACATTCGTCAGATCTGGAATCTTTAATCTTTAATTTTTAATCCCCGCACACAGTAAACAAACACACATTCATGAACACGTATAAAAAATAAGTGGTCTCTTGTTACGGATCAAATTGAAGTCTTGTTACAATTCGATCAATTGATAAAAGTGCGTATCGCAATGCGTTGGCCACCCCTGCCCTATAGGCCTATATGCTATTTAATAAATACATTCGTCAGACCTGGAATCTTTAATGCCCGCACACAGTAAACAAACACACATTTTTAAACACGTATAAGAACAAATAAGTGTTGTCTTGTTACGGATCAAATCGAAGTCCTGTTACAAATCAATTAATTGATAAAAGCAAGTATCGCAAGGCATCGGCTAACCCAGCACTATTAGGCTATTTTATAAATACATTCGTCAGATCTGGAATCTTAAATCTTTAATTTTTAATCCCCGCACACAGTAAACAAACACACATTCATGAACACGTATAAAAAATAAGTGGCCTCTTGTTACGGATCAAATTGAAGTCTTGTTACAATTCGATCAATTGATAATAGTGCGCATTGCAATGCATTGGCTAACTCAGCATTATACGCTATTTTATAATACATTCGTCAGATTTGGAATCTTAAATTATAATCATAATTATATGTGCCGCGCGTGGGAAGTGAAAGTGAAAGGAATTGAAAATGCTTTCAAAAACAAAAACATAATTAAAGTAGGACTACATGTGCTTATAAAGGCTCAAAAAGGTGTATGGATGCGGAAATTAATGTTTCGGATGAAAATAATACGCTATCTTCACTACTGTAGCATGCGGTCAAAAATTTGATGCGCAACTTATTATCAAATATCTAGGCTACTGAACTATCAAACACCTAGATCTAGATTCTCCTACTTTTACACAATGACTTAGATCTATATCAATTCGTCTTAACCGATGAGTATTTTTTTCAAACATTTGTACACATCTATAGGTTCTATATTATTCTAGAAATTTCTTTAAAGAAAATTCTTTAATAAATACTAGCTCAATATATAAAAAAAAAATCCCAGTCAATGGTTTCTACAGATTTTTAAAAAGTTTATAGCTGGAGCTAAATCTCTTTTAAAAGCAAGTCCGTCCTTTTTTCTACTTCTGCTGGCGACATAAAGTTAATTATTGAACGCCTGTTTTGAGAACATTAATAAGATCTAGTGAAAAAATATGTTCAGTGTAAAACAAATTTCTTGTAATAAGTTTTACTACTAAAAAACTACGTAGGCCATATGCGTATGCAAAATGTGCGTGGGAAGCTAGAAGTGCTATGAATTTTTTTCAGTTCTGTAGATCTTATATATATCTATATAAACTCTGTATGTCTGCTTTTTCTGTTGTTGCACTTCAAAACACAACAATTTAAAACCTTAATTCCAATCTCTAGTTGCACAGTGAATTCTGTAACTCAAAATTACAAACTGGACAGTAAATGTTCCACTTTTCACTCGTTTGTAAAAGCCGCTCTTGCTTTAAAAGCTATAGGGTTACTTCCGAAAACGATAAATAGTGCCCTCACGACGCCATTGTTTTCGGTCTTCAATTCCTCACAGGTCACGTGGTACAGTTCCCGTTCTATAAGTGTAGAATTCTGTGTGTGTACATGATGTAGGCTACATCACCACATGTGATGAGTCGCTTTTGCTGTTTTCTTTTCATACGAACATGACATCTCTCTCTCATCTCTCTCTCTCTCCTCCTCCTCTCTCTCTCTCTCTCTCTCTCTCTCTCTCTCTCTCTCTCCTCTCTCTCTCTTCTCTCTCTCTCTCTCTCTCTTTCTCTCTCTCTTTCTCTCTCTAAGTAATTATATCTTTATCTTTATATATATATTTTATACATGCATTATTATTATTCTATATCAAGATTATTATTACACGTGCATGTATTATTATTTTATTATTATTACTATATTATTATTATTGTTTTATTATTATTACTATACTGTTATTATTATTATTATTATTATTATTATTATTATTATTATTATTATTATTATTATTACAAGCTAGTACCTAATGTATTTGAATGTGTTGCTGTTGCGCAAGCGCTGCAAAACTCAAATTTTAAACTAAGCAGTGCGGTCCGGTAAGCAGGGTTTACTACATGTATACATAGACAACTATATAGGCCTTTAGTGTTACGTGCGCTGTCTTCTTTCCCTCCATACGTCATACATGTTGCAACACACACTATATATTTTTATTTACCACTATTCACAAAACAATAGGCTCCACGTCACGTCACAATCACCGTGGCTAGCTGTGAGTTAACTGCCTCCTCTCCACCCACCACCTACCCATAATCATACTGCAGCATTATAAACGATTTATAATTAAGAAAGCCACAAGCTGACAGGGTCAATACGGATGCCTCAATCCCCAGTAGGCCTATGTTAGTGTTACACTATGTAGTGCATGTTATAGTTATATCTCCGGTCATACCATGTATACATAAAGAGTACCGCTGAAACTGTCCAAGGCGGCCGCCCATTATTGGTGTGAGAAAAACGGTTGTCTTGGACAGTGTCGTACTATTATACATCATCAAGTACTGACGTAAGCCTACTACTACTACTACTACTACTACTACTACTACTACTACTACTACTACTACTACTACTACTACTACTACTACTACTACTACCGTTAGAAATTAATAGAACACGGAAAGGGGGGAGCTAGAATTCAGTGATCGCTTGGAGAAGTGGCCCTTAGTAGAGCAGGTTCGACTGTACGGGAACATGACTTTTAAAAAAAAAGTATTTTCAACGAGTTCCTCTGAATCTGAAGACACTATTGCCTGGTGAGAGTGAGCGCGAAACTCCTGGCTGAAATGAAAATGTTTTTCTCTATTTCTTTCCCCCTAATCGGACTAGACTCTGGTCCTATTCTCCGCTACGTTTCAGTTTCATTCATAAGGGGATTTAAATTTATTTATTTATCTATTTATTTTTTTTGTTTTGTTGGGGGGGGGGGGGGTATCTAAAACACACACTGCACGCAGTGTAGTAATATTTCTTTTCTGAGACGATGGGAGGATTTACATTTTGTAATAGTATATATATATATAGAAGTAGAAGTCAAGTCAATAAGTTTCCCCGAATCTTGCTTGTTTGTTTCACTTCAAAGTAATCCAAGTCTGCAGTCAGCAAAGCTTTACCAAAAGAATGTAAAGGCGCACACTCTACAGTTCTACTTTTGTTTCTGTAAACGTTTAAAGACACTTCCAGCATAATTAGATCATAATTATAATATGTGCCGAAGAAAAGAAGTGCTACAAAAGAGTAACACAAAAAAGCTGCTATCCACTATTTCCTTCTAATATAACAGTGGCCTACAACTCAGCTGCACGTAAAACATATATACCGTAATATTGTTATGTTAGTACTTTATACCTTTCTTTCATAAAAAGAATAGAAGACAGGAAGAGCTTTTATAAAATTAAAAGTTTTCCTCTATACACACTGCAGCATAGCCTATAGACCCGTCGGGGCTCCAAACAATGCGGAAGGATAGGCTATCACAATTCACAACAGTTATTAATAGCATACCCCCGTGCTTACAATTACAATGAATACACATGGTAAAGTATACGCAGTTTGTAATTATTATCCACAAATGCTTTACTTCAAGTTAAGAAGCCATAGATATAATTGTTTCACGACAGTGGAATCAGGCGCACGTCAATTTTTGGGCATTCACAGTTAGTAGTGGTATATCGGTACTCTTGAACTTGAAATCTGTTCTTTTTCACTCCTTTCGATAGAAAAATAATATCCGTCTATCTTGCATAAAGTATAAGTTGAGATATTTGCGATTGAAGGGGGAGGGGTGTCGTCTGGTGTTAAAGGTAAAATTAGCCTGAAAAATGGCCGCCAAAATATGATTTCCAAAGCCGTAATGTAGTTGGAAAGAAAAAAATTTGTATGCCTTTGTTTCTTTAAAAGAACATAAAAGGTGTAGAGCTCAATTGCCCAACGATCAGAAAATTCTCGTTTTCTTTA
>NW_004797959.1:97763-100529 GCF_000002075.1 Aplysia californica
GAGAGAGAGAGAGAGGGGGAGAGAGAGAGAGAGAGAGAGAGAGAGCGAGCGAGAGAATGTACTGGTAGGAGGTATGAGAACCTCATTGATAAGGTAACTGTCATCACTCATAATATACATTGTACAGTGGAGTCTGCTTCAGGCTTCAGCCGAAATCTGCTGACTCCTGAGGGACTTTTTGTTTTTTTAAGGTGTTGAAAAAAAACACACAAAAAAGAAGGAGGATAGATCAGGATGGTGGATGTCTGATCGGAAATTCCAACTTTACGTTCGGATAAAAAATATGTCGTCACATTCAGTAACCAGCGCGTCAATATTACCAAAAGTGTAAGTGAAAATGGCCTGGTTTCAGTGTATAATATTATGAACAATTTTACTAAATATCCCAAACAAACAAACAAACAAACATTCTTTTCCCGCTTTGCGTTCATTGAATTCCCACCTTGGAATTCATTTACCTCTTCCTATCCTATTTTTAGCCCGATCGAGAATTGACACAGTGTGCTGGTGACCTCATTTCGTCGGCGCGGAAATCAGGCTTACTCCGCTCATCTCACTGGTTTCAACAGCACGAAGTCTACTTCGACTATAAAGGCACCCCGGGAATAGCGGGTCACAAGAGTGTGACAACATACAAAAGAAGTAGAGGAAAAAGACGATAATAAGGATTTGGAAAGAAAAGGCAGCAGTTCCCTGTTGCCGTTCAGGCAGTTATGAGCATGCCATTGATGAATCAACACATTTGCAATTCTATTAATATAATAAAGAATATGTTAATCTCTTCCCTTTGGAAATACCCTAAAGACTACAAGGGAGTAACAAACACAAAAAAGGATGAGATAAGGATGATAGATATTGGATAGGAAATAAGGAGCAAACAACACCAAGGCACCTGCCAAACACCCGCTTAACCCTATCTGTACGTCGTGTTTTACTATCGTATCCATACGACGTGGGGAACTCTGTGCCACTACATTCCAAAGAGGAAATTTACTCGTTAATCCGATCCGTTCCGTACGATTTGCATAGCAGTGTCAAAAATGATTTTTTGAGAAATACTCAAAATTTCAAAGAGATCTTCGTAGAAGTATTCTAAAACGTGAAGAATACAACCCCTAGGGTACAAAATGACCCCAGGGCGTACAGATAGGGTTAACTGTGTTTGGTTTAAGCAGACTCCACTGTTCTATTTCTATTAAGTGCAAAGAAACGTGAAGGACAGGACGACAGAAACAACAGAAGGAAAGTCAAAAAGAACCTACCATTACCAGTGATGGCCTCCAAAGACCTGCCGATGAGCATCTGACTACAAGCGTCAGCAGAATATACACCACCAGTGCCTCAGAACTACAAAGTTTTATCTGTTCAGTACCTAGTTGTCAGAAATTTGACGTCAAAGATTTTGAATTTCACACCATGTCAAGCTTTTTCAAAAGCGATTCTTTGCATTGCTTGATAACGATTCTCAATAACTGGACAATTTTGATAGAGCAGACGGAGCATTCGGTTTTTGATCTCATTCTCTTAGTAACTCAAATGGCCATTATGTCGGTTTCAACTTGGTAAAATTCTAAGATAGCGAATATTCAAACAAAAGACTAAAGACACGACATCATCATCAGCCTTAGCCTTTCTCACCTGGTACCAAAGTACGTGACCAACAAGAGCTCTTCATTAAGCACTTCTGTCCTAGGCTATAGTCTCCACCCCTGTCCAGCTGTATCCTATCTCCTTAGGTCAGAATCCAAGCCCCTTCTCCAACTTCTGTCAGGTCTTCCTTTCTTACTTTTTCCAGATGTGAATTTCATCTTAAGGCTTGGCAGGCAATGTAGTTTTTTCAAAGTGAAAAACACAAGACATTAATCAAAAGCAACACAAACACACACATTCTAAAAATGAAAAAGTAAAAAAACTCAAAATTTTGGCTTTTTCTCTTTTATTTGAAGATGGAGGAATTCGGGGAATTTTTCTTTCATATCCTAATGAACTCGGAAACCCATTCTGTTGCTCCATTTACACTAAAAATACTTTACCTGGAAAGTAAACAAACATAACATTGAAATATCCAAAGGCATAGTTTTGTCATATAAAATGTTCACTTCACATACAGACATGAAAAAAGCAGTTCTTTAGTACTACCTAATACAAAAAAGCTCCCTATCGAAAATCTATCTTCAGCATTTACAGTGAATTTTTTTTTTTTTTTTTTTTGGAAAAACACATATAGGGACAGTAAGAACAGAAGTAGACCTACTACTACAATTCAGTAATTTTTTTTCAGTGTCAAAAACAAACTTTGAAAAAAAAAAAAATGGGAACAGTTCAAATAGAACATGTAAGCCACTGACTTAAAAAAAAAAAAAAAGGCATGAGTTGTTCAGTCTTCATTTTGCATAATCACAAAAACAAAACAAAACAACCCACATTTCAAAGACTCCATGACATTTGAGTACAAATCCTGTTGAAAAAAACAACAAACAAACAGCCCAAATACAATTCCATTACAATACTACATTCTACTTCTTCAGATGACACTTAACAACACACAACATACGCAACAAGTTTTAGGAAGGAAACAAAAGTATGCCTGTCGGATAAATCAATGTTACCTCTTGCAAACACCAAGTTACAGTCAACAAAAATAGCAACATACTATCCACTATAATATACCCACACTTGTCATCTAGCTATCCCTGATGGTGCAATTGCAGTTTGGAATATTCTTTCTATTAAATTATAGTACATCTCTATTTTTATTTATTTTAT
>NW_004797959.1:101073-126311 GCF_000002075.1 Aplysia californica
ACACACAAACACACATATAAAAAAAAAAACATGAACAAAAATAAAAATAAATAAATTGTAACAAATCCTGCATTCATATTTAATACCAAGCATGACTGAATTTTTTTGTCCACCGAAAAGGCACATAGAACTAAACTTAAGACTAAGAAGATACGAGTGGAGGAAGCCATTGATTGACACAAAACAGAAAAGAATGTGATAACAGCAACAAAACCAAGAGGCTCATGAAGAGAACTGAAACTTAGCTTATAATTCTAGTTGAAAGACTGGGTAAAACAGCGATGCCACGTAAATAATAAATATAAGTTTCGGAGAGAAAAAAAAAAGTTTTGAGGGGAGGCGATAAAGTACAAGATACTAAGGGGGCGTGACTGGCCAACTTATCTAAACATCCATGACAAAACCTTTGTGCACTAGTCGAAAAGTCTCAAAAGTTGTACACCAGTTGCAATGTTTCCCTTCTCTAGACCTGAATAGAAACCCGGTGATTCATAACAAATCTAAATACAGTGGTCTCTAACTAATGACCCGGTCATCAGGGTCACAGCAAACGTGGGCCTTTTTAGCAGGGATCTTCCGCAGATTTCAAGAGATGGATTTCTTTTTAAAGAAATGGTACTCAGGCATTCAAATTATTGAGAAAAAATCTTTTTTCTAAAGGCAGACCAGGTTCTTACGCTGGGTGTTTTTGGACAGAGACCACTGTGCCTACATAGTGAGATGAGACCAAAAAAATTTAAAAATTGAATCTATCCGGTTCTATCATTGCCTGTTTAAGAAAAAGTAAATTGAACTGTTTCGCAGACAATAGGAACCACCCAAAAGTTGGACCAAAAAACAAAAAAAAAGCAACCATATATGGTTTACTTTACTTTTCCGATCCAGTCGTCATCTGGGTTCTAGCCCTTCGGCCTACCATTCAGATAAAAAGACCCTGAGTAATACCTTCCTCCCCTCAAGAATGCAACGTATGACAAAACCAAAGAAAATAAAACCAAAACGCAAAGCAATGCTACTGTCACACACTTGCTTAAAAAAAAGGAGCTTACGAACTGATCAAGACAATAATATTCTTGCGCTGCTATGTAAGGGAACACCTAGTAAATGTATCTCTTGCTGCAAGAATGCTAATCAATGGCTTCGAAGTAAAAAACAAAAACAAAAAATTACTATCATAGCAAAATGGAAGTTCTAAATGGGCTGACGGGAACAAGCTTCTAGTAGAATGATAAAGAGAAATCTAGCTTCATAATCTTCCACATTACTCCATCCATAAATATCTTATCACAGTTTGCATCCAAATCCACCGCTATGCTCAGGGAAATCACAGCACATTTGACAGTGAGAAACAAGGCTGATAGAGACATTGAGAATGAATTTTCTTTTGGTAAGTGTTACGGCGCTATCAACTGCACAAGGTCATATGAGCGCACAGGACACATTTAACTTTTTCAATCAGAAGGATATTTAGAATTTTGCCGCGGGTGGCGGTCGAAGCCTACTCTTATTGATTTTAGGCCACCAAGGGATCTTAAACGAGCGCAACTAGCAAACAGGACCTAAAATTTTTCACCCTTGTCCAAGAAGGCTAGGTGTAGTTCTTTCCTACCAGAAGATCCGGGGTGTGGCTGAAAGACAGCAGTAAGGAGCCAAGGAGTAGCAGTAGAAAGGCTGCAGAAAGAGTCAGGAGCCCTGAGGAGGGGGGCAGAAAGTGGAGACGAAAGCAGATGACAGAACATTGCTAGAGAGCAGGAAAGGAGACATTTTTAGAGAAGAAAATGTTTCTGTTGCTACCCGGATTCGAACCCGGGACCTTTAAATGAGAGGTGACCACCTTAACCTCTAGGCTACAAGAGCCCCCTAAAAATGATTTTTAGAAAAGCGATACTGAAAGAAGGACATAGAGAAAGGGAAATATTTAATAAATTTGATACAATAAAGATGGAAGTGATCGGAAAGGTGTGTGGCTGTCATGTCACCAGACACAGAAATACAAAAAGAGCAAAAGCTCAATGGGATTTTTCAGTGTCGGATGACAACAGTACGTTCAATCAACATCAAGAAAGGGCCCCCCCCCCCCCCCCATCTTCGTCCTGCGACACCCCCCACACCCCATAAGGCCTTTATAGATCAAATGTGAAATGCACCAAGACATCGTCATTAAGTCCCAGAAATCAGCTACCATGGTTCGCCATTCATATCTTTGCTTCAGATGCTCTCAAGAAAGCCACATTATCATGATCTTTCCTAGTCACCTATCTTTTTAGGCTTTCAAGTAAGTTGCTCTGGGTCTACCCCTGCCTCGTTTAAATTTTACCAGTGAGAGCTAGATGTTCAAAGACCGTACGCCTATTTAAGTGTCCAAGAAATTGGAGTTGTCTCTTCCTCGTTTTTAATCAGAAAGTGACTCACACGGATTTCTTAAGAACTACCTCCTTTGATTTCTTTTTCTTTCACGAAATTCACAATAGACTACTAAGAAATGATATTTCTGTTACTTCTATTTTATTTTCACTGACTTTGGTGATTGTCCAGGATTTACAGCCATATAGAGAAGGGTTGACCTCACAAAGCCTAGCAAAATTTGTATTTTGCTTGTTTCACTTTTTCAGGATTTGGCTCATTTCATTGATACTGCTTTTAGCCTCTGCAATTCTTCATTTTGTCTGTGGAACATTTGGTATCAGACCAGATGTAATTATGTATCCTAGAAATTTGAACTGCTGAACCTGTTTGATCTTTTCACCTTTGCTTTTGAGTTGACAAATAGGATTTACCACCTATGACTAACAGAGAATACAAAGAATCTAGAAAAGTCTAGACCACTAATTGTATATTACACTGTAGGACCCCCTCCCCCCATAAGCGGGCATCAGCTGATATTTTTTTTTTAATACAAAAATAAAACAAAACATCATTGCAGAACAGCTGTGACCACCCCCTGAGCATAGCAAATGATTTGGACAAACTTTGCTTTTGACAGTCTCCAATGATATAACTCTTTACGTTTCTCTCTCTCTGTGACAGGAGAATGACAAAAATGAAATGACATGTGAAATGATGACAACTCTCCCTTCACTCCGCACCTTATACTGCATGACTTTCACCTCTCAACAACGCACTCCTGTATTCGACACACACACACCCTGTCTCATACAATAACACATTCATCAATCTCCCCAATCAACTCAAACACTACTCATTGTGGCATGCATAATTTCACATTCATTCAGAGACAATACTAAAAATCACAGTTCGTAAGACGCATGAGCCCCAACCAACACTCAAACATACACACTAAGCACGGGGTGCCTGTTCAGTTGGGCCTAATGCATCCCAAGAACCACATCTCCACACAATTACTCCAAAAAGCATTATCAAAGTCATTCTAATGTAACCCATCCACACTTGCATTATCATCATACACATAAGATGCCTACGGGCAGAACAAACAAGACACCCCCCCTCCCCCCCCCCATGGCAGACGAAACAACCTTCCCGATGAAAGATTTGCGCTGATACTCACGACACCACCATCATCAAAATAATATATATTATGTTTCTTTGTGTCGAGATGGCAACGGCTGAGGACTTGATCACTTAAAAGAAAGAATTTTTCCCTTCCTTGAACGATGCGAACTCGCTTTCACACGTTGAGACTTTACACAGCAGTTTGCAAAGTGTCTACACCCCCCCCCCCCCAATACAGCAGACATTCAAAGACAACGCATTCTTACAAAAGAAAAAGATCTACAGCAACATGTGGCAGCCTCTTATTGAAAGAGTTCAAGATATCGCCACTACTAAAAATTTATATCTACAATGAAAATTCCTTGACATGTACTTAAAGGTTGTGCTAATCTTTAAAAAAAAAAACCCTTGAAAAGAATTTAGGTAAAAGAAAACTTTAGCCCTCCACATACAGGAGCCTCCACTCTCTGTAGGGCCACATGTGGGTCACTGTGATATCATGAGTGAAAGGTGCTTTTAACTTATTTTAAGAGCGGGGGAATGAAATTTACTTTTACCCGAAACTATATTCAGTCGTCCTCATTGAGCATTCTGCCCATCAACTGTAAGACTTGTCCTATGTTCCTCACTACAGGACAAAACACACAAGTCTTGCACCTGATGGTCCATTCTTTCAATAGCGTATGGACTTAACAGCTGATATTGGCCAGATTGGTACAAGAAAAAAAAAAAGAATGCCCCTTTCGATTGTTTCCTGGTAGCAATTCACAACTCACCTCACTTTGTATGTGATTCTCCTCAAATAGAGGCAACAGCTGAGATATTTATAAGCAAATTTACATGCAGCTGTCATCATCAAATGACCGTTTGGGGCCCTGAGTACACACGAGATAATCAAGACTAATAATAAAACCTCTTAATCTTTTTCTATTTGCACAATGTTACTTTACATTATTTAATCTTAAACACATACACTCAAAACAAAACAAAAAAAAGCGCCAAAGCTACATACAGCAATCCCCACACAAATTAACTGCCTGACTGTGCAAAAACGTGAGGACACCCCCCCCACCATCTGATAAATAGATTTTGGTGATCAATTCAAGCCCTGTCCATGAGAACATAAAAGTGACCATACCCCTCCCACACACACACACACAAAACTCATTCACTGGGTTTGTCCAGTTTCTCATACTACATTTACACACATACAAAGCAACAAATCACATCCGAAAGAGAGATACTAGTTCTCCACCAGCCACTCCCCTCAAGAAAGGGCAGAGAATGACATCTGTGTTCGAACAAAGATAGTACAAGACAAGATGGGCCACTCAGCCTAAAAAGTGTCCGCAGGAAGTATGCTCTTTGCTTCAGATGGCGCTGCAGTCTGTTTTGAAGCTCTCTTTCATTTTTCCAGAAGAAGAATAGGAATAGCACCTCCTTGCGTGCGCAGATCGGCTACTGTTCATCAGCAGTTCGGGTACGTTCAGTGCGGAGTTTATAACCATCTCCTTTTCCTCCGGAAGAGGTTTTTTGTCAGCGTAACCATTTTTAAAAAGCGTTCTTCCGAAATTTAGTTCAAAACTTGCTAGTTTCACTTTGATTTTTTAAAACTCAAGTAGGGTAACTCGGTTCGCAAAGAGTGCGCTTTTGTGAAGAGGGCGCCACCAAATTTTGAGGACACTTTTTTAATTGGCTCAAAGAGAGAAGTGGCCCATCTTGTCTTGTACTATCTTTGGTTCGAATAAACTCAAGTACCAGGTCCTCCACACCAGAAAACAAGTTCTTTCATAATAAGTCAGCTGAGTGTGGAAAATATTCTAGGCTGGAGTTGAAGTAGACTTGTATGCATATTATTGTCTGCCATGCAATTTTGGTGGTCTCATGGGTGTCTTCTTCAATGAAAGTTTTACTTTGCACCCTATTCCAGGCACCACATCATTACAAATGAAAAGCAAACTTATCTTTTTTCCCCTCCATTTACCAAGGACTTCGTACACCACTGTTTTCTAGGCTTTGGTAGCATTGAATGTACATACAACTTTTCTTGAAGTGGAAAAAATGAATGTAAAGGGTGAGCATGTAAAACATTCAGCAATGATGACTCTTGTGGTAAAACAAGCAGGCAATAATTCACACACACTTTGATACTCTCTTGCAAACAACAGTGTCATACTTGCATAAGTTTTCATAAATCATAAAAAAAAAAAAAAAGATTTTAAATAGGGACAGACTAGAATAAAAATGTCCCATCACTGAACAGTCAAAAATCCTCTCATACTTTGCTGCTATGTTAAAAAAAAAAACCCCAACGAAACAAGCACTACTTTCACTTTCATGCCAATATCATGATCTTGCACATACATGATGCACTATAGATATGGCCGATAAGGTCTTTAAACTGATAACCCATATCGCCATGTGTGTTGCAACATCACAAAATGAGTCACTTGTCGCATCTACAAGACTGTGTTAAGATAAATATTGGGCAAAACCTCCAATTCCCCACAGCAGTGTGTTTCACAATCCCAAATATCTAGCGGCTATAACTTTGGAACCAACACCACAAGACTCATACTGTTTTCACCTTCAAATAAGGCTTCAACAAATCTTCCATTTAACACACATAATACTGTCAAAATGCGACATGCGACTCATTTTGTCGCATCCATACAAATGTATGTCACACGTTTTTTAAGGGGGAGCATTAACCTACAACAAAGGCATCAATTGATTCTGGCATTAAAGCCACGAAATTTGTTTTGTGTTTTTTTTTTACCTCTCTCGATCTTTCTCTCTCTGGTTCTGCACGCATGCGGGACTATTCCATTTGTACACCTCAACATTCATAGACTGGGACCTCGAGTATATACCCTCAAGACTGACCAAAAAATTATTTAAAAATTCAGTGTTCCCAACAGTTTTTCTTTTACACATTTTTACCATTATTCCCCTCAGGGCTCACTCACGAACAGTAGAAGTGTCTTAAAGTCAGTTATTTGATTTCTAAGCTGGCAATGTGTCCGTGTCCAACTGTGGAAGATGGTGTGACATCCAATCCAAACTTCCATACCAAGAGGAAGGAGAAGAAGGTAGGCAATTTTATAGTCTTCCACTTTGAAATAACCTCACCACAAGAAGAAGGTATGCAATCTATTGTCCTCCACTTCATAACTCACCATGGACGACAGGAGAAAACTAAACCACGGAGGATGACAAGACACGTATAATTAACCACATTACCACAATCTTGTTAAAGTTGCACGTATAAAACCTTCTGCAGCGCGTAGCTCTCTATGGAGCCAGCATGCCTGTGATAAGCACTGATTTGACCGACTCTCTCTCTCTCTCTCTCACATATTTGTCTTGATTCAAACAATATCCGTCAGTTTTGGCTGTCATGTGAGTGATCATGGCAAAACACCATGTGTCCATATTGGAAATGACAAATGCTAATTCATAGCCTCCCCCCACAAGGTAGGAACATTGCTATTCACAAGAAGCACTATTAGAGTCTTTCTCCTTTGGCACAGACATGACTCCGAAGGCCAAAATAAAATCTTCACAAGAGAGTGGCAGGAGAGTGAACATATAGGTCCACCCTTCCCGTCCCGAAAGGTAAAACGATGTATAGATGTATACGTGCTCCAAGTAGGAACATTATGTACCACTGATACAGCGTCCTTATTACATACCCACTTCTGTGTGTGTTTGTGGTGTAGCCAGGGGGGGGGGAAGGGGGAAGAGGAGACACAAGTCACATCATTCGTAGTCTTGACTTTACACACACCGAGATGCGAGTTCAAACTGAGGCATATATAAAACTCCAGGCACACACCGGATGTCACATTTCTCCTGACGAAACCCCGGAACACAACACAGCGCACATGGTCCGTCCTCAGTCACAGAAAAAAACAAAACAACCACACATTAATAATTAATCCACAATCTTGTAGTAGAACTGTTACTCCCGCATGTTTCGACAAGAATAACAAGACTTCTAAAATCAAATGATAAAAATTCCTCCTCTCGAGCACAGAACCTAGAGTGTCTTGAGTCAGCACTCCACACGCAGATTTTTCTTCTCCAATGCAGCACCAGTACGCCAGCAAGCAAAATGTGCTCATTCCGTGGATCTCTGCTACGTCTCGTATATTACAAATACCCTGGGGATGAAACAAGAAACATGTTAAAGTTTAGTTATAGTAAATGATACGGCACTTGCAACACAAATAGGTCATATAAGTACTGAAGATTAGAGGTTTTACTAGAGAGTGACACAAAGAAAAGAAGAAGAGATGTGGACAATATTACATGTTTGATACGATAGAAAAAGCAAACCACACCAGAGCACCCACCAACGACCTGTGAAAGATGTTTGCAACTTTGAGGTAGCGAAACACATGGACTGGACACAATAACGTTCATTCATGTTTGTTTTGTTTGAGTAAAGAGAAGCACACTGACACAATAAACGTCATTTTGGGCTGGCAAAAAGAAAATAGGACATGACAAACTGGAGACGAAAAGTAAAACCTACTAGTGGCACCCTCCGACCACCCGCAGTTCTTTAGAGATTTGAAAAGCCAGAAGGCAAGACAGACAGACAGAAACAATATATATATATATATTCTTTTTTAATATAAAAAAATAAATACAATAATGGCCATTTCCAGGTGGAAAAAAAGTACGAACAGAAATGACTGAAAGAAAGAAAACAAGTGACAACATGGCATGAAACTTCACGTTAACTCGTGCACACCAGGTAATTGGTTCCATTAGTTTTCCCCTAATGATATTAACATGAATCCCGATTTGTTTAGTTTTAGTAGGGTTTTATGTCGCTCGCAACTGCACAAGGTCATATGAGTGCCAAAGGGCGGATGTCAGGAGAGAAATCCTTACAGGGAATCAGGTATACTCTGCTCACCTCTCTAGCCTCAACTTGTGCTCTGCTTCGACTATCAAGGCACCCCCGAAATAGCAGTTCACAAGAGAGTGACAAACATACAAAAAAAGTAGAGGAAAATGATGATAGTAAGGATGAGGAAAGAAAAAGTAGCAGTTCCCTGGTTTGGTCTGTGGAAAGGCTAGAATCAACTGTCAAAACCATGTCTCGTTTTCAGCATAAACAGATTTTAAAAAGCATGCAAAACAAACCTTACTGAACAAATAATGTCAAGGAACGGCCTCGGGGTAGAGCAAAAAGTGATAGTGAAAGAGAGCATGTGAGTGACCCAGTTCAAAGGACCAGGAAAGAGAGGGACAAAGTGAGGTTGAAAATCTAACAATAATGGAGAACTGATTCCAGAAAACCACAAATCTAGTTTTACTCGCTCATGTTTTCATATATAGTGATAAGCCATCATGATGTCTACATAAGGTTTCCAACATAGGTGCGCTACACTAAACTGCACTCTACTCAAAAAGGTTCTCAGGTTGTATCTCCAGTACTATGTCAAACAGTTCAAGTGTATTAAAAAAGATTATAACCCCCCCTCTTCTCCCAATCTCAGCTCTACCCCCGACCCCAGCCTCCTCCACTTTGCGCCCCCTGTTGGTCCGACTCATTCTCCCAATCTCAGCTCTACCCCCGACCCCAGCCTCCTCCACTTTGCGCCCCCTGTTGGTCCGACTCACCCCCCCCCCCAAACCACAGTGAAGAGTGTCAAAGGACGCTTTGGTGCATAGAATACACCAATACACCAGATGTCAAATCTGAATGGTTTACGATGCCCCAGATAAACACCAGTTGTTGATACATGTTGCACTCATGTGAATTCGTGTTATGTGATGCGAAGAGGAAGTTAGTTTCATTGCTTAATGTTGAAGACAGGGGCTGACTAACCAAAAACTCGGTCAAACCCTGTTTCAATGTGTCAGGAAATTAAATTACCCATAACGACAAATTTTGATCACCACCATGTTTCTGTGTTAATTATCCACAAGTTGGCGGATTCGACTCCAAGTATCACTAAATCATCATCAGGGGATCTGCGCAGCAACAAAAATGAAAATAGATCTTGATTTTCGAGGTTGGGAGCCTTAGTAGGACACGTCAACCTCAACGACTGTACATTGCTGAATGGAGAATATTAAGGCCATTGTGATTTCTTTTTTTTAAAAGGTGCCGTAACGTTTGACGTTGAGCCATATAGTACCCGACAGCGAGTGAGTTAAGAATTTTAGTTTTAGTTTAGTAGAGGGTTTTACGGCCCTCGCAACTGCATAAGGTCATATGAGCACCAGAAGATTAGAGGTGTTACAAGAGAGTAACAAACATAAAAAAGAAGAAGGGGAGATAAGGGCGATAGATGTTTGATAGGAAAGAAGAAGCAAACCACACCAGAGCACCCACCAACCACCCACGAGCGAGTTAAGAGAATGGTTGTGGAATTGATGAGTGGAGTAAGGAAAGACAAGGAATGGGACAGGATTTAAAAAAAGATGGTTTGGGAGAATTTTCTACACTACATGTCAATGACAGTGGCCTGTGCAAAAGGTCAACTCTCACCTTCCATGTCTAAGGCAGAGCAAACATTATTGTTGGTGCTGGAACTGCTGATGCACTGGGAAAATAGCAACAAGAACAAAACATGTCAGAATAACGAGATCACAGAAAGCCATTCCAGATTTGCTAAACTTTTGAGTTCTAGTAAGAGTGTTACGCCACTTACTAAACAAATAGCTCATATAAATGCTGAATAATAGGTGTTATAAAAGAATAACCTACAAAAGAAAACGCAGAGAGATAAGACGAATGTCCAGGGAAGAAAGAACAAACCACACTAGAACGCCCGTCAACCACCCACAAAATTCGGACAGGCTAAAACTATGATCATTAATTCAAATGAAAGAAACACCCCCCCCACAAGTCCCTCAGTGCAAAAGATGCTGAGTCTAATAATTTACGCGCCTGGTGAAATGCACTTTTACCAACAATAATATTACAACACAACCTATAATAGGGTTTGACACAAAAGAATTGGAATATGAATCCTCCGTAGAGGTCTAGATCTATCGTGATCTATATAAATCTAGTCTAGTAGAACAAGTGAGTAGATGAATCCACATCCAAGCAATCAGTCAACAGACGAAATTCAAAATGGCCGCTCGAGCATGAAACAGAAAGTAGATCTAACATACATTGTCCTTTTTCCTACTCCTACTCAGGTTCCGACAATTATGCCAGAACGCCGACATACGGTACGAAAATGAAAAAGCAGACAAAGCCGAACGGAGAAAAAGGGGGCGCTGGCAATTGGCCAGGCCTCACACTCTGCAACATTGACTTATACAGGTGGGCCTAGCGATAGCATCGGCCGGGTCGCTGGTCATTCAGGATTGTCGGATTTCGAGATAATTGTTGGCAAACATGGAGGTCTTCCAGATTGTCGGATTTCAGACGATTGTTGGCAAACATGCAGGTCTATCAAACCCTTAAGTGGCAGAAATGACAGCAAAAAGAAGCAAGAAACCACTTCTCCATCACCAACCACAAACACCACTGGAAACATCATATCCCTGGCCCATTGCCATAAGGCAATGCGAGTCCATCACGCGCTCACAACTTTGCATAGCTGCCTGCCAAATCTCCCCCCTCCCAAACACACAATGGGTCAAGATGGTAAGCAAACCCTTCAACAATACTCTCTGCATCCAACAAATTCAAGCTTTTCAAAGCAAATCTGCCAGAAATCATTAAGAAATGACTCTCTGGTTGACTTGTTAGCTTTGTTCTCATTGATATTTGCAAATCCAGCCTTGAAAGTTCATAATCTCTATCCCCCCCCCCCCCCCCCAAAAAAAAAAGCATTTAGGAAGTTTGAAAGTAACAATACCTTTAGTTTTAGTTTTAGTAGAAGGTTTATGGCGCTCGCAACTGCATAAGGTCATTTGAGCGCCAGAGGATTAGAGGTGTTACAAGAGAGTAACAAACACAAAAAAGAAGGAGGGGAGATAAAGACGATACATGTTTGACAGGAAAGAAGAAGCAAACCACACCAGAGCACCCGCCAACCACCCACTAACAATACCTGACAACAGGTATTTTCTGACACGAAAACTGACTTCCATACCCCATAAAAACACAGGTTTTTCATGTACTGGTCAGCAGCTCTGTCATTGCAAGGGCCAACACTAAGCCAACCCAGCCTGGGTGCAGCTGTACAGGGTTGCTCTGAGTAGAACGTGCAGTGCAGTTACAAAGCCATGAAAGCATTTGGTGCAGGGGAACTTTTTCAAACCCATCTACATATTCCATAACGGTCCGCAAGTTTTTTAAATCCTGACATAGGTACAACAAAATGCTGATTGAATACGTTAAGCAATGCGTGGAAATACAAAGTGTGGAATCTATTTTCTGTCCATCCCCAAATGGCAAGAATAATTTTTCAAGCACTCTCAATAAGCATTCATTAAAAAATTCAAAAGATTGTTTTCCAAAGATACGAAGCTATATATTTGAACAAAATTTGTAGAAGTTTACAGTCTAACTTGTTTACGTCAGACCGTGAACAACTGCAATCCCTATTACTATCATGAGTACACAAAAACCCTCATATCCCAGGCTTCATGGTGTTGCATGATTAAACAAGCTTTGACCTCAAACACCTGCAACTGGGCTCAAATACAACAAGACCAGAATGCAAAAAAGGGAAAACTTTTGCAATAAACTCAACTGGATGCAAACAAGAGATTTCAACAATGCAATCCCCAAAAGCAATTCAATACACAAAATATTTTCAATGCAAATGAAGAAATGGATGAAATCAAACAAACTTGTTACCCTTTACAAAAAAAAAATCAACAAAAAATCATATGTCCCTGAACAAGAATGTGGCCTTAAAATAAATAAATAACCAAAAAACAAAGAGCAACTTTAACATCACCTTCTTGCATCTCTTGGTAAATAAACTTGATGTGGCATAGAACCTATGTGCAAAAAATGAAGGAATTTTAAAACTACCAAGAAGACCTAAAAGAAATGGTATGAACCGGTGCAAATATGATACATGTATATGTTGAAAATAATTTCCAATATTTGAGCTCCAGACAAGTATGGACTGTTGGTGTAGTACGTGTTTTTACATCTACACCTACACAATTTAGACTATTTCAGGAGGCGGGGCTTCGACCCTGCCTGTCAGGACAGAAGAAAGACTGAGATAAGATAACTTTTTAAAAAATTCTCCCCACTTAAAGAATGGACGGTCCACCACTGTATAAACCTAATTCAAAGAAATGCACCGGTCTTTTCATGACAGCAAATTGAGGACTTGGTTCTCAGAGGTACCTAAGTATTTTAACTTTTAGAGCTGAGCTTGGCGCTCAAACGGGGACACATATGACAACCACTGGTGGCGATTATAGACCACTCAATTTATTTTGAAAGAAGGAATCAACTGAGGAAGCATAAACTGTATTCAGGAGGGATTCACTAAAATAATTCCAAAACATCTCAACTCTACAAGCAAAGAAAGGAACCCCCCAACAAAGCATCAAAATAGACTGACCCACAACCAGACACAAATTCACTCAGAGAGATGAGCAGAAAAAAAGAGAGAGAGAGAACCATCATCAAACACAAGTGTACCTCGTTACCAACCTGGAGTCACAAAAACAGAGCACCACCTCATCTACTAAACTGAGCTAATCCTTCCATATAAACCGTTTCTATAATGAAAATATAGCAATCTCTTTCCAGTCCAGCCTTCAAGACAAATCAGCGTACATACATTACAATAACTGCAGAAAACAAGACCGACCCACTGTTGAGTAACCGTGATTTAAGTGGGCTAAATAGACTACAGTGATCTACTGCCAGCTCAAAAATGAATCACAATTTAGACAAAGGGGAAGCAGACATGGCAACCTGAACAACCACAGGTTCAAACGTTTATCCCAAACACAACAGGAAGTGCCACAAGAGCTTGGAGTTTGGGTAGAGAGGAGCACATTGACCTAACAAGTCATATAGTGAACAGAAGAAGCAAGACAGTTAGACGGAGACAACAGGAGGGAAAGAAAAGAA
The DNA here is from genome assembly GCF_000002075.1 of Aplysia californica. Lineage (NCBI taxonomy): Eukaryota > Metazoa > Mollusca > Gastropoda > Aplysiida > Aplysiidae > Aplysia > Aplysia californica. The sequence goes on from NW_004797959.1 coordinate 114,578, forward strand.
GTAGGACAGCCAATGTCCCCCCTTCAACCAACCACATCATGAGCGCCAGTCTTCATTAAATTCAGCCATTAAAGCCTACTTTTTAAGAGGAACAATTTTTGATAACAATCACCTTGAAAAGATTTTTGCAAGAGAAAAGAGAACCCACACAATAGTCATTCAGTGCAGAGAAACAAGACAGACGGACAGAAACATCAGAACAAGAAAAGAAGGACCAACAAGCAGCAACCTCAAACCACCCGCCAGACAAAAAATAGGAAGTAGATCACACCACAGTGACCATCAACCTCTCCTTTACAGAAACAGTCAACTCTACACACACACACACACAAAAAAACAAAAAACAAACACAAACCCAAGAACTTTTCATGTTGTCACAAAATGGACATTATTAGACAAGGGAAATATCTTGTGACGTTACACCATGGTGGTTTAATTAAAAAAATAACTCCTGGGGTGATGACATCAGTTGCTTACCCGGCATAAACATTGTGGGCGGGGTACCGGAGACCTGCGGGTGGATACCAGCGGGCATTCCTTGCATGCCGCCGTGAATCAAGTGTGGCCCTCCCTGAGCATGGTTGTGGGCCGGATTGGGGGGCATCTGTGGAGGCCCTGGGAAACACAGACAGACATATACATCAGATAAGTTGATGGATGTCTAATATGAAAGAAAGAGCAAACCACAACAGAAAACACACGCCAACCATCCACTTACAAGAACACAAGTCAAATCTTTTACTTTAGTGGGCATCAGACTTGACAACTATCTCAAAACCCAATCACACACACCCAACTTATCATAAGATTACAAAACAAAACAAAAAAATTACATAGGTGTGGTGTATGAGAAAAGTTTATGGCCACAGTAAAATTAAGTTAGAAATAACAAACACCACACAAAATAAGTTCTAAATTCAACCCCCTCAAAGTGGTGGAGGAGGAAAAATATCCTCAAATTCCAGATTGCCGAATCTTGGACAGTCCCATGAAATCTTGACAGTTAGCAAGCCATAGTTCACCAATATCCCAAAATTTATTCTTAGCCAATTCCGCTGGCCAGAGAGCTCAAACTCAGATAGCTGCTGAAATATATTTTTAAAAAAAAGAAGTAGGTAACCCCAAAAGTCCTTGAAAAAACTTAAGGAAAGGCAAGACCAGTATAATAAAAATCCTAATTGCATTCTGTAGTGCACATTCACACATCCCAGCATGCTGTATGTGCTTTACGACTACCATGACCACTACCTTGCATAAGATTATGCTGGGCCTGAAAGGGCAGTCCGGCGGCAGTGTAGGGCTGTGTGGCATGCTGCTGCATGGGCCCGTGGGCCTGAGGTCCGGGCTGGGGCATGACCACGTACTGGGGCTGGGGACCCGGCCCGTGACTGCTGTTTTGGGAGGTCTGCGGCTGGGGGGCGGGGGCGTATGTGTACTGCGCAGCGCTGACGTTGTTGGCGTACGAGTACTGCTGCGGTGCCGACATGCTCAGCGGGTAGCTGATGCTGCCCGCCCCTCCCCCGCCCGCCGATGGGTGGTGGTGGTGGTGGCCCACCGAGCTGATGCTCTGCTGGCCTGCCGCTGCGGCTGCTGCTGCTGCCGCCGCCATAGAGGTGCGGGGCTGGATGCCGTGCTGGGCCAGCGCGGCAGCCGCGTTCATCTGCTGGTAGTGGGAGGGCTGGGGTGTGGCCGACTGTGGGGGTCCCTGCGACATGTGGTGGTGGGGGAGGGCCTGTGGACCTCCGCCCCCGTGCTGCTGCTGGACCGGGGAGGGGGCGGGGTTTGGGGCGTGCACTGTCTGAGGCTGTGTGGAGGAGGGGTGGGGCAAGGGCTGACCGTGGGCAGGTTGAGGGTGAGGAGGCATCAAGACAGGCTGCTGGGCTGTCACTGTAGGGACAGACAGACAGAAACAAAATAAGTCAACTGATAACAATGAAAAAGAATCATTGTATTTACAAAGGAGATATCCATGCTCTACAGCATGCTTTAAGAGCTGAATTTTTACAAAACCAACAAAGAAACCCACCAAACAACACACACAACAAAAGTTAACATCTTGTCAAGAAAACACAAAATACAAAGAACTTGCCAAAACAAAATAAAGATACAAAGATTTGGCTGGACACCCCCCCCCCCCCCCCCAAAGCAACCTACAACCGAAAACAAATGTCATTTATCTTTAGAAAAAATGTATTAACCCCTTCAAAACGTATGGTAGTTCCCAACTTTTACTGCATCCAATTTTTACAAGCCAGGACTTTCAAAGCTATTGTAGTGCAGTTATAACATCCTGTATGGTGTACGTAGCAGCAAGGTCCACGCAACTGTCGGAATTGGATTGATTTTTTAGGACATACATTGTATGGGAGGACAGCATTTTGGCACACAATGTTGGACGTATGGTGTACACGAGTTGTCAAAAAGGGGTTAAAACTTAAACTTGAAAAAAATAGAGAACCAATCAATAAATCTACTAAAGGGGGCCAGTATAACAAACTTTCCAGAACACAAACTAAACAATCTTGGAGGTACAGACGTCTGGTGTAATGGTAAGGAGCTTCACTGTCTCAAGAGACCCAATTCAGGTGAATTTTTGAAGAGTATTTCAGTCTTTCTGCTGGGATGTTGTATCCCCCTCACCCCAGTTTGACCCCAACAGGCAGGGTCGGAAGCCTGCCTCAGAAATGGGTCTAAATTGTGTTGATGGGGGCGAAAAAACAATGACTTTTTTTCTCTTTTAAATTCACACTAGAGGAATTCTCTACTCACTGAAGACAGGCTGAGGTTGATTCTGTGAGCCGGCTTGCTCCAGGTTAGCGTGCTGACCACTCTGACCCATGGCTAATGAGTTTGGAGCCACCATCCTTGGTGGATTGCCCACATTTATAACCTGTGAAAAGCAAAAATGGCAATGCAAAAGTTAAATACATACAAGTCGAAATCCACTCACTTTGTAAAGGAGGAAAGTGATTTTCTAAGAGACGGGTTGATGAAGTGGGGAAAGTGGTCGTTTATAAAGGCGATTGTCTTGGACAGGTGGCCGCTGGAGCCGGTTCAATTGTATCCATCATTTTAAAACTTAAGCTTACAATTAACAGAAATTCTACACGTACATCAGTGCTTGAAAACTGACAAACATATCAAAGAAATAATTTGATTGTAACTAAATTAAATTTCTCAAATCGAGAATACGACTCGTAGAATACACAAGGCAAAAAATAGGGATAATTAATCTAGCACACTATCCATAAAACACAGCTATCTTTGATAAAGAAAACAGGAACCAGCAACATTTGACTAGAATGGAACATTCTCCCTCACCAATTCATTAAAAATTTTTAATATCTTTAAAAAAGAGGAAAAGGAAGAGGTGGGGGAGAAGACATAAATTGAGAAGATGAAGAAAAAGAAGAAGTAGACGTTTAAGGCGCTCGCAACTGCACAAGGTCATATTAGTGCCAAGGGGTGGATGTCAACAAAGAAGTCCTATCAGGCTTACTCTGCTCACCTCTCTAGCTTCAACAGCACAATGTCTGCTTCGACTATCAAGGCACTGCGGAAGTAGCTGGTCACAAGAGTGTGACAAAACATACAAAAGAAGTAGAGGATAATGACGATAGTAAGGAATAGGAAAGAAAAAGCAGCAGTTCTCTGTTGCAGTTCAGGCAGTTATGAGCATGACATTGCTGAATCAGCCCATTTACAATTCTACTATGCATAAGAACATGTTAATGTCCCCCCTTTGGGAATGGCCTAAAGAAGAAAAAGGGATTTTTGTTTGTTTAGTAAGTATTTTACGACACTTGCAACACAATATGGTCTTATAAGTGCCGAAGGTGGCACAAGAGAGTAACAAACACAAAATAGAAGGAGGGGAGATAAGGGTGATAGATGATTGATAGGAAAGAAAAAAGCAAACCACATCAGAGCACCCGCCAACCAACCACAAGAAGAAAAAGAAGAAGAGGAGGAGGAGGAGGAGGAAGAGGAGGAGGAGGAGAAGAAGAAGAAGAAGAAGAAGAAGAAAAAAGTCACAAAATGAGCTATCCAGTTTCCCCACCTGATAGCCTGTGCCTTGAGTGGGGAGATGCTGAAATATAACAGCAGACTGTGTGGCCAACAGGGGCTGTCCAGTGACCTGGTGGGCCGTCAACGTCTCGTTGACCACAGCCGGACCCACAGAAACTGTTGCTGGAGACAAAAAATAATATGTGAATGAGTTCCAATTTTGAGCACATCGACATAAGCAGCGGCCATAAAGTGCAAGGAAGAAGTGAGATGGATAGAGAGAAACAGGAAGAGGGAAAGAAAAGAACTATGACCTACCAATGGCACTCTCCAACCATCCCCACAAATTTTAAGTGACTTTGGGTAAAGAAAAGAACATCAATACAATGACGGGCCACATATTGGAGGGAAGAAGCCACACCGATAGAAACAACAAACGGGGAAAAAAAGAAGTCGGGCCTACTAATGGCGTCCTCCAACCACCCACGATAACTATGTAAAGGAGTTTGATTAATAAGAAGCACATTGGCACAATAACAGTCACCTGTGTAGGGAAGAAGCAAGACGGACAGACAGAAACAACTGAAGGGAAAGAAAAAAGAAGTAGCACCTACCAGTGGTGCTCTCAAACCACCGGCATGTAAAGAGTTCAAATTCTTGATTGACGCTAGAGGGATGAGGTAACCCAAGAACAACTTGCTTTGTGAAAGTGACTACATAAGTGACGGGCACAGACCAGGATTACGTTTTTAGAGAGCACCCGAGCATGAAAATGAGAAAGGTAGAAAGAATAAAATATTTTAAAGTATAGAGCTTGATATTGAGCAGGAATTTGAGCCGAACAAATATTTATCATCATTTATCAAAATACTTGAATTGTTTCAAGACTCTTAACACAGACAACAGAACAATCCTTACCTTTCTTCCTAGAGATGGGCATGAGTGTGGGGACGGGCGCAGGGATACCGACAGGCATGTAGCCCGCCGAAAAAACGTTAGGGTACGGGGCAGGCACCTGAGGCACGTACTGGTGGGGAGACACTCGCGGCTGGGGGGAGGGCGACTGAGCCTCTACAGGCGTCGCTACTGCCACCATAGGTTTCTGCATTGGTGGGTGGGGAAGAAGACAGTGAGATCAGTAGTACTTATGGTGAGTCAACAATCTAACGTCAGCACATTCACATTTTGAAAGACAAATAAACCCTCTCTAAGATGGGACAAGAAAGCTCCATGTCTCTCGCCAGCTAAATGTGAACGAGCAGATCATTACTACTAAGTGGTTTGAGTGTGTGTGTGTGTGTGTGTGTGTGAAAGAGCGAGTGTCTGTTGTGAAAGTGAGGAGGATTTGGTTGTCATATCATACAGTTGGACAACACGTTAACATCGCCATCATTTTGCAAGAATAGATCAGCACACACACAAAAAAAAGAAGTGTCTACATTCTGTAACGATAGAGAATGTATACAAGCTGTCTACGTTCTCTAATGAATCAAATATAGTAACAAGCCTGTGTTTGAACTTCCGTATGAGGCTGGGCTACTTTTCAATCATTCTTTTTTTCAAATTGAAATTAGTTTGCATCATGTTTTGTCGTTAGATCTACATCATACAGGTCCGCCATTTCACTCACTCAGTTATATTAGGTTACTTCAATTCACTGTTGGTTCGTAAAAAAGAGGTTAGGTACAAGCAACTGAGGTTTGATTTAATTAAAGATCTCTAGAAATCAAAACTGCCCTGAGGGTCATACACTAGATCATCGTAGACCTACTGTTGATATGACAGACTTGACCTCGACCCAAGTGATTTGATCGAATGACAGTGATGTCATCACATCACACATCAAATCGGCAATGTTTTCCAACACATTCGAATTTGATATTATTTATGGTCTCTCACGTAGGCTATCTCATACCTTGGCTTTGAGGTGGGAATTTAAAAAATTGCATTTAAACTGCAAGCTATCTTCTAAATTCTAATTACAGAAAGCCTGATCCTTCAGTGACTTATTCAATAGTTGGGGGGGGGGGGGGGGGGGGGGGGAGAGAACAGAGGAGAGGAGAAGAGGATATCAGAGTGCATCTTCCTTGTGTGAAAAGTGGACCACTACCTCCATCATCACTACCAACAACAACAGCCGTTTCATTACACACCTTAATCATATTTTTTTTTATTTTGGAACCATTGTTTTAAGGGAAGTTAAACATAATCATCATCATAATGTAAGCCAAGTTGTTCAAAAGTACACTGTCATTTCTGTTAGATCTATTTTAGTTTGATTGATTACTTCTAGAAATAGCCGGTTTGTTGATGTCTCATATGAATCCACCAAAAAATCTGACTGCGCCGGGTATTTTTATGTTTGTGGAAACTGACGATCACGCTTCTGCCTTTGGGTGGGCTAAATAAAATCCATGTGCAAGTTCATGAACTGATTGCCGTGGAATGAATCAATTATTGGCATCATTGATCAAAAAAAGTTCAGTCTTAGGGAGTCTTTCAGTTGTTCCATTCGTCTTTCTTTAATAAGCTTGATTATGTCATTAGTGTCCTCATTGTCTGTGCATGCTTGTTTTGTTTTGTTTTTTCCCTGCTTGCATGCTAAAGCGAAAGTTTGCGAGGGTTAGGCTTAGCACACATATACTGTATACTATGACAAGACATGGCTCAAAAAGAATCAGCATGCACACTCCTCCCCTCACTTGAACACACGCTTCACAACGCGACTAGCGCGAGGAAACTGCTTATGTGAGGAGTGCCCTTAAAACTATACTGAACACTTTAGCTTACACATGTGAGGCTGGCCTTAGACAGAGCGAGCTATTTTTAAGTTCTCTACTAACATTAGAGAATGTAGACAGCTTGTATACTCCACAGCTTTCCCCACTCACGTATGCATATCACCCAAAAACCATAGATGGTAATGACAATTACGAAAACAGTATTGAAATACTGCAGTCGTCAGTTACTTTTGACGATTTTTCACACAAAAAGACAACAAGGTAGGATTGGTGCTACAGAATCTAGATGACCATACTTACAGAAGAGGGTTTAAACTCCTTTGCCATAGGGTTCAATTTTGACCCCTTCAGACTGGAAATAAAGGAGAGACAAAAAAAAAATGATTGAGCAATAATAAACATTTCCAGGAAAAAAGCTGAGGGGGTAATACATAGCCTACAAATGTACAAAAAGAATATAATATAATATAAATGCACACAGACTTAGAGACGTGTTGCAATTTTATCAAAACTGGCGTACACGCAACTGGCATACACGAGTGCCAACTGGACAGGGCATGATGGGAATACATCTTGACAATTTCAGGAACTCGAATCTACTCAGAAATTCAAAAACTCTGCTTTGTAATAGATACCATCACTCTTTAAAAAACTCAGATAGACGCAATAAGATTATTTTTATCTCAAATATATCAACACATATGAGTACACAAATGCTTCAATATCAAGTGCAGTCCATAAAGAGACCCCTCTTTTTATTTAGTCCAGTAAAATCAGTATCTCTATATTACAAAAGAAATCAAATTTAAACTTCCAAAGAAAAATTGTATTTAAGGTAATGAGTAGTGGGATACCAACTCACAGAAAGTAGCATGTCCTATCACAACTCTATATCTAACAAAAATGCTACCGGAATTTTGTGAAAATTCATTAAGTTGCATTTGCAAACAAAAAGACAATAGATGATACTAATATGGGGGGGAACAGAAAATTTTAGGAAGAATTAGCCATGAAAGAAGCTGCATGAAGACAACCTTGAGACCATCTTAAGCTAAATTGACCGTCTGCATAGACGAAAAGAGCCATACAAACAGAAAACTAACGATGAGAATAATAACTGTTGTTCTAAAGCTATATATGAATCAATGACAATGGAATAACGGTAACTCAGATTTAAGTTCATTAGCACTACACCATTAGAGGGGGGGGGGGGGGGGGGGGGTGTCTCCCCCCCCCCCCCCCCCCCCCCCCCCACCACATCGAAGGAACAAAATTCCTTACATATCAGAATCCTGCTTATCAGCAGACTTGGCGGCTGCATCAGAAGGTGTTTCACTGGTTTGATTGGCTGGCTCAGAGGCGGGGCTTGCTGTGGAGGAAGTGGTGACAGACACCTGAGGGACGACAGAGGCGCCGGCGGAAGGCGGAGGTCCGGATGTGTCAGTTGGTGGCTCGTGCTGGCCGTCCTGCCTCGACGACGCCTCGGGCACACTGCTTGTGCCTTGAGACTCCTGGTAAGCGGGAGAAAGGAGGGAATTAGAAAAAAAAAGGATGGGAGGAAATCCAATGAAGAAAAAAATACCCTGAGAAATTCAAACAGCACTTCAGAGTACAGTCGAATCTGCCATAACGACCACTCTTAGTTTCAGTAAGAGTTTTACGGCACTTGCAACACAATAAGGTCATATAAGTGCAGAAGATTAGAGGTGTTACAAGAGAGTAACAAACACAAAAAAGGAGAAGAGATAAAGGACGATAGATGTTTGATAGAAGAAGCAAATCACACCAGAGCACCCACACCGTCACCCCCTGCATTTTTTTTCTATCTAATTTAACTGTGTAAAATATGTTCACCTGTCCGACAAGGCAGCGACCATCTTTTACCAATCCACAGTCTAATTTACCTGCCTCAGGCGGCCAAGTGTGGTCACTCATTGCCCGACGCTTTGTTATAGATTTTTAATCATTTCCTCACGCTGTGGAAGGGTTGTCATCCTTCATTCACCTGTCGTTATTGTTAGTTCATGTAGTGAATGTTTCAATGGGTAGGCCAAACAAGAAATTTTCCAACTGCTGGTGAGGGAAGCCTGATCTGTTATAACCTATAAGCCCCATCCACAACACATGCACAAATCGTGTGAGAGGTGACTGGTCACCGTTTTGTTTACCTAATCTGTAACAAAGTAACAATGGACGTTGACATGAACTTGCAATGGAAGTCCGTTCAAGATATCTTAAAATCTTTTTTTGCTTACAGCAGTATATTTTATTGCCTTTTCGCGTGCTAAATTTCCGTGTATGGAGGTGAATAATAAGGTGACCAGTTTTTAGAAATAGGTGCCATGACGTTGAGAACCTAGCACACGGTCTTGTAACTGACCACATCATCAAACTCTTACCAGCACAAAGTTTTGGTGGAAGTCCTGAAGCTGCTGGTTCACTTTGTTCCTAGACTCCTCTGCAAAGAGACATAAATACATCAGAATATTAACAACTATGGATTTTAACGAGGTATCAAAATCTTCGTTCTTTACACCAAACACAGGAGCTATGCAAGCAAAATCAACACTTTCTTAAATCTTTCATTACTTTTGTTTTCTCTCTCTGTGGTAGTTTGCTGGCATAAGCTCGTTTATTCATTTTGAAAGATAGTACAGTAATGTAAGAGTTTAACATCATTTGTGTCACAAATATGCCATTTAAGTGTCGTCACTTGCGTCACATATGGGCCATTAAAGTGTCGAACATTAAAGGTGCTACTATAAAGCAACCCCCACATTGAGATGAGATAGAAATCAATTTGTTATATTTAACAAAAGTACACTTTCACCTATTAAACGAGAAAAAAAACTTCATTTTCTTTCTCTAGAAAATCCCAACACAGATCAAGGAAGACTGGTTCAATTCTGATTTTGAGACACAATGGTCAGCAGATGTAAAAAATCAGCTGGCTTATGGTTGAAAAGCGTGCAACACCAAACACCTGAAATTTTGCGTAAGAGTGCGGGAAATAGAAGAAGAAACAAGTATCCGCACACAGCAGGACATTGTAAATTATAATTGTACAAATGGGAATCAAACTCTCATCTGAGAAAGACAGCAAGCAAGCTAACTGTTACACCAGAGACACTTGTCCAGTGGGACAGAAAAAGCTAAGAGTCGAGTCTTTCATTAGAGTGTATGAGCAGGTAATACAGTCAAAATTTTCAAAGATGTCTGACCATTGTCGAGAAGAAGCGTGGTTGTTTTAGACATGTGGATATCCCGGACCGAGTCATTGTTTTTGTTTTTCTTTTACACAGGAAGGAGATTAGAATGTCGTCATTTGGACAGGTGGCTGTAAAAGCAGGTCTGACTATGGACGAAAAAAAACCCCCAAGACAGTGAGACAATGATATATCTAACAGTCACAGACCAGGGCTGGTTTCGACACCTCTAGAAGTCCTCCGGTCGGAACCTCCAGCAGACGGCGGTGACGCTGACGTTGATGCGGCGGCACTACTTTGTGCTGCTAGCTCGCCGCTATCTGGCGGCGCAGGTGCTGATGACGAGGGGGGGCCTGCTGCAACAGGTATGGAACCGTCATGAACCTTCTGTGATGAGGGCACAGGGGCGGCCTGTTGTTGACCCCCGACCTGCGCCTCCGTCCTGTGGTAGGCTTGGCTTGGTGTTGGATTGCTTATGTCCAACTGCTGCAAGACTTTTTGACTCGCTTCTGGATTGCCCGGTTGCCCATCTGAATTTTTTTAGCAAAAGGAAGGCAGAAAAAGAAAAGAATTGAAGAACTTACTTTTACTTACAGCCGCTTATACCGTTTTGGGTGTTGCGGGAGGATAGAAGACACCAGAGTAAAGCGATTATTTTTTAGCAGTATTTAAACAAGCAAATCACAACTTATAAGACCTAAAACATGACAATTAAAACGGTTGAGATTGTCTGAAAATTTTGCGCCCCCCCCCAAAGAGCTTTTGTGGGTGTCATAAGGAAGGACTTCCGAGTAACGAGCCACCACCCTCAAAAAACACAATAAAGAAGAGACCCAACCCTAACCCTACCCCAAAAAAAGAACCTACAACGGGCCTCATGTAAAAAAAAGCCAGCACAAGTCCAAAATGAAAAAATTAAATTTTTTTAAAAACCACACTCCAAAAAAAATCAAGGAGCATAATATGGCGTACAACATCAAAATCTAGATTCTACATTGCAATGAATAGGGTTTGATACAATAACACGATAGTATTGGAATATGAATCCTCCATATATAGATCTAGATCTTGTAGAACAAGTGAATATGAATAGGCCTTGGCCTTGAACTAGAAATCCGCATCCGATTCCGAACAGAGGGAGGGACTCAGCTGAGTCTAGATCTAGAATCCATAGATCTAGATCTATATCTAGAATCTAATAAATAATTCACGCACCTGATAAAATGCTTTTTACCAACATTAATATTACAGTACAACCTATGATAGGGTTTGACACAATAGAATTGGAATATGAATCCTCCATTGAGGCCTATAATGATCTTTATAAATCTAGATCTAGATCCTATTAGAAAGAGTGAGTCAGACTTGAATGAATCCACACGATCTGAACAAATGAATTAGTCAACAAACGAAATTCAAAATGGCTGCTCGAGCACAAAACTGAAAGTAGATAATTTAGGTCGTCGTCCTTTTTCGTATTCGCATTTCTACTCAGGTTCCGACAATTATGTCAGAAACGCCGACGTCAGCAGTGCCGAACGTGCCGACAAAGCCGACGGGAGAAAAAGGGGGCGCTGGCAGTCGGCCAGGCCTTGCACTACGCACATTGACTAATACAAGTGGGCCTAGCGATAGCATCTGCCAGCTCGCGGGTCGGGTCACGATTGTCGGATTTCAGACGATTGTCGGCAAACATGCAGGTCTATCATTCATAAAAGCTTATGTGTTTTCATACAAAAATAACATACTCTCATTCCCCCAGATTACAAGAGAGGGGGA
>NW_004797959.1:126411-129463 GCF_000002075.1 Aplysia californica
GGGGAGCCACTGAGACAGAAATAAAAAGGTTCAATTCAGTGAAACCACTTCATATGTTACCACCCCTAGGGCTAAATCATAGTTGAAATTGTCCAACACAGCCATCCATTATCAAGGAGAAAAGTAGTGGTCGCAGGCGATTGTCTTGGAAGGGTAGGCTTTAAAGCAGGTTTAACTGTATTTCTAATCTTAAGAAGAAAAAAAAAGTGTTGTTCTCTGAACCTTTCTTTTACCAAGGCACTTCTCCCCTCCAACAGAATTGCACTCACCTCCGTTGACAGGCTGTGGTATATGGCGCCGTACATTCTGTGCGCCGGAAGCGCCGTTCATACTTGGAGGCGCGTGCTTCAGGTTGATCTGCTGCTGAGGAGGAACAGAAGAATGCTGCAAGGGCTGTGGAGGGGGAGGAGGCAACTGCTGCTGGGAGGAGGAGGGGTGGTGCTGTTGCTGTTGTTGTATAGAGCCTTGCACCTGGGGGTGGTGGGGAGGAGGGTGTGAAGGGGGTGGACCTTTCTGCTGTTGCTGCTGCTGGGGTGGCAACAACTGCTGCTGGGATCTTTGCTGCGGATGCTGATGGGAAGGGTGCCCGGCGTGCAGGGACTGCTGCTGCTGCTGCTGATGATGGTGGTGGTGGTAGGGGTGCGGGGAGTGGCTGCCCGGGGGGCCGTGGGGTGGGGGGTGACTCCCCTGCTGTTGCGGAGGTTGTCTCTGATGATGCATCGACGGGGGCCCGCCTTGATTCCGGTTCAGAGGGGGTCCTGATGAGCTGGGGGGCGGAGGCCCTTGGTGGTAGTGATTGTTCATTTGCCGCGTGTTCATCGAGTGAACGTGATGGCCATGGCTGGAAGAATAAGGGGAGTTTTGACGCTGAGGACCCCTGCCCTGACCGCGGGCACTACCATTTCGTACTGGTGGCTCACCGTCCCCTCGGAGAGCAGGAATAGTGTACCTGAAAATATATTCAGAGGTAAAAGACTTGACTGTCAACAGAGCTCTCGATCACAAAAGCGTAACAAAATTGTATTTTTTAAAATCTTTGCTTAAGCAAAAACTGACACTGACAAAGTCAATGTTTCTTTTTAACGGAGGTGCAAACGGACTACAGGATGAAAAACAATAAATCCCCAATTTTCAGACTGTGAAATTTAACAATCATACTGTTCTGCACCAAGACTATATACAAAGTGCAAAATCTTGATTTCCAAATTTACCTGTACAATGAGCATCTCTGCGTTTTCCAAGCAAACTCTCTTGTAAGCGCATAACAATGAAAGCAGTAGGGGATTCATTTGTCTTCTTCACTGAAAGCACTATTTTGATTCAATGGATTCAATCCAGTTTTGTTTCTATAATGACCGTTAAAAAAACACACATAAAAGTGATAGATATTGTTCAGAAATAAAGTACGTTCCACCCACAAACAGCAAATTGAGTACAAACAACACCGAAAGGTCACTTGCCACGTTATGCTGTGAACTGGAAGAGCCCCTTACCTTAAAAATTTTTTTTTAGGTAAGTGTTTTACTGCCCTTGCAACTGTATATGGTCATATCATGGGTGAAAGTGATAAGAGATGAATTTGCCTGAAAATTCTGTTGTTAGAGAACGGAAAGCCCGGAAAGTTCATAGTAAATTCCATGCCGCCTGAATACACTCGGATCAACGCAAATTGCCTGTTTAGTACAATATATGTAGGCCTATCAATAATTTTCCAAATCCACTGCCAAAAACTATTCACAAGGAACAAACTACTCCCACTTTGATCAAAATACGTGGATGAAGCAAATGTCTGAAGTATCTTTTTTTCAACAGTGCAACGAACACAAAAAGGATGCTAGAGAGCACAAAGTGATGGAGAGGATTCTTCAGCAGTCCGTTAAAGCATCGCAAGCCATTCCCACCGAAAGTTAGGATCGGGAAGAAAATGAATCAATTATTGGAAAAACCCGCTACGCTCCAAAACTACGTCTTTTTCAATACTAGGCTAGGTACCTACTGACGTTTTTTTCTTTATTAGGATTTTTTTAAACACCAGGTACATATTTGTTTATTTTTTTAAAAATACGATTAAAAAAACAACAACAGAAATTTGTCGCACGCAGATGGAATAAAAACTACGGTAGCGTTACCGGCTATGGAAGACTTGCCCGTCCGGAGTAGCCAGAGAGAATCCCGCGAATGGGTTCAAGTAGAAGGAAAACTTTCATCCCTGGGCCATATGTGCATGCAGGACACATTTAACATTTCCAGATGGTAGGAAATTTTGTATTTGCCAGGGTGGCGGCCAAAGCATACTCTTATCAATTTGGGGCCACTAAGGAATCTTTGACATACACAACTTGCACACGGGATCATAAGATCAGGGGAGTGGCTGAAAGCAGTAGTAAGGGGTTATGGAGGTGATGGGGTGTGGGAAGAAAGTGGAGACGAAAGCAGACAACAGAACAATGTTAGAAAGAAGGAAGGATGTGAAAAGAGGAAACGTTCCGTCACTATCCGGATTCAAACTCGGGACCTATTCAATGATAGGCGAACACCTCAACCTCTTGACCATAAGAGCCCCCATGCCCCTTACCTGCGCATAGCCGTAGCCACTTGATGTAGCTTTCTTACTAACCACCTGTAAACATTCTCATTTTTAATTCTTTCTGAGCACATTCTACATCCACAGGTTAATGTTTACGTTGCTTGTTCATTTGTAATAGTTTGAGGGAGTCAGCCATCAATTTTGGTCAATATTTTTCAACGAAACAGCTCAAATTTTTTTTTTTAAAAATAGGTCATGTATAATTGGAGTACCTTTCCTCGTAAGGAAAGTTAACTCTTTATCTCCAGCAAGCTGAGCCGCTAGCAGCGGGCACATTCCTTTATAATGACTTCAACATCAAATTTCTTTTCGAAAATTGCCGAAAACAAGGTCCCTTTTATCGGGAGTTCATTTAAAAGATTAAGGAACTATCAAAATAGGTTGGTTTAAAAATCCATTTAGTAATATTATTGTCTTTTAAAAATTTACTACCAAAAAGGGGCCTAGCACAGTAGGATGTGAAAA
>NW_004797959.1:129563-139961 GCF_000002075.1 Aplysia californica
CGAGATAGAATTAAGCAACACAGAATTTTTTTTAACACCCTCACCCAATCAAAACCAAAACTAACATATTATAAAGCAATCCTTCACTCAAAAGTGAAAACCTTCAAAATTGTAGAGCAATACTCATTCAAAAGGAGAGCTTTTTTTTCCTCCAAAGCCACACTTTGCAGTCATCAAAGAAATGCAGCTCTGAAAAATATCAAGGTGATAAGGCACTCACGTATTTTTCCCTCCCCCTCCACTGCCAGAATCGTGTGCCCTGTGTTGGGTGTGGCTGCCGTCCCCTCCCCGGTGAACAGAAGAATACTTCGCTTCTTCATCGCCATCCGACAACTCCTTGGAGATGCGGTGCTGATATGCATCGCTTTTCTCAATCTCCTCCGCCTTCTTCTGAGCAAAGCGGGCTCGCTCCTCATACCCTTCTGAGTCAGGAGCAGGTAACTGTGTGCTGTGGGCAAAAGGTTGGCTCTTGTTTTAGTAAGAGTTTTACAGCACTTTCAACAGAAATCTGTCATATGAGATTTGTGGTGTTACTAGAAAGTAACAAAGAAAGGAGGGAAGATAAAGATGATAGGGGAAGTTTAGAAAATATTACATCATAGACAAAAAATGTGTTACTGGCCCCGGCCATTGCCTGTATCTTAGCAACAGAACATAATACACTAATGAAATATATATTAGGGTACGCTATGCATATTGTCTTTTCTTACAAGTGACAAAACCCACGTCTTTCATTCTTCCCCCCATCTTCTCCTGTTCTAAAATACCCTACCTGTTTTACTGTTTCTTTCTCCACATGTCTTTTTCTTTCCATCTGTATTAACATTTAATTATATTTGTTTCTACTATGGGCTAATCATAAACAAGAGGTAAAATAATGAATAAATAAATAAAAACAGAAATTTTACATATGGCTGCTACCATTTATACTTACGTATAGGCTAACAAACTTTCATCGTAGGATGACTTCACATTAAATTTTTCAGAGTTGACTTGGAACATCTCAGAGGGCTCCCAGCCTCCTGACTGGAAAGTGATGAGAGAAAAGGAACAATCAGTAAAGAATAACGCACATGTATAATAGTAAGACTGTGCAACATGGGTGAGAGCAAAATGAAAAAAAATCTTAGGAAGGGTCCATTTGTTTGGGTAAAGAGGGGTACATCAACAAAATGACAGCCAATTAATGCACAAAAAAAGTACGATTGATAAAAACAACAAGGAAGGAAGAGGGAAAAAAATATAAAGGAAAAAGGAACCAGGACTTCCAAGTGGCGTCCTCCAGCATCTTAGTGAACTTATTCAACAGTGAGCAGAAAGAAAAACCTAAAACAACTTGCTGGAAAATTTTTGGTGCATCATAGAGTTTCAACAAGTTCAGCAGTATTCTGTTTCAAAGCCAATCATGTTACACACAGGCAAGTAAATCATGTAAGCCACTGTCAATGAGTATTCATGCAAATGGAAAATTCAGTCTGTAAGCTTTCAATTATTGTTTTAAGGCCAGAACGCAAAATTTTCATGAGAAAAGTTTTGTTTCACAATTGAACCTCCAGTACACCCAAAAAGTCCCGATTCGGCTCAAAATTAAGGATTTCGAGTTGTAGGCATTTTTAGCTTCTTCAGCCTCTTTTACAACTATTTCACTGCATTAGAACTCCCTAAAGCCATTTTTCTTCCCATACCAGGCATGTTTATCACCACCATTTCCTCATAAAATCAATATTTTTTTTACTTTTCTCCAGTCTTCTCAAAACGAAGTTTTTCTACATACTTTTCTGAATAACTCCACCATTTTTCATCCCAACTTCATGAAAAGTTTTACAGAATGAAGAGAAGGTGTATTGCAAAAAATTTGTCTCTTGAATTTTTTATAAATGGAACAGATTTTCGTTGCTGGTGTCTTGAGTGTGGATTTTCACAGATTTTTTCAAACTTGAATGCAACCTCAGGAAAAAATGCATGAGAAATTGTCTAATCCCTTCAGGAAAAATTCAACACACTGATTTGAAGATCAAATGCTAGCTAACATGCACGCAAAACCCCTCCAATCTATTTCCATTAAAAACACAAACCTTTTTTCTCAAACTTAATTCTAGCTTCACCAGCACAAGATCTGCTTCGACTATCAAGGCACCCCGGAAATAGCGGGTCACAGGAGAGTGACAAACATACAAAAGAAGTAGAGGAAATGACAATAGTAAGGATTAGGAAAGAAAAAGCAGCAGGTCCCTGTTGTACATCAGGCACAGTTATGAGCGTGACATGATGAGTCAGCCCATTTACAATTCTACTATGCTTGAACGAGAAATGTCCCCCCTTTGGGAATGGCCTAAAGACACTACAGTCAGTGGCACTGCCCCGGGGGGCCAACAAAGAGTGCAACTATTACACTGTAGATGAAAACAGGGAGACTACAACATGAAATAAAACCATTAAAAAATCTAGTCTCATCTTAAGTTTTATTTATGAGTTGTTACTAACGTGTAGGAGCAAACCGCACAAGAGTACCCGCCAACCACCCACACAAAATCCTTCAAAAACTAACCTGATCATCCAAGGTCAGAGCGGAATTCACTTCTAGGGCGTCGTCGTCCTGCCATGGTTGCAACTCTCTCAGAGCTGTGTCCGCGCTGCCGTTGATCTTGCTGGCAATCCCAGCGTCTGTAAAGTCTTGGCCTGAATACAGACGACGACGGAAAGGTCCTATATTACAACAGCACAGTGTGTGTAACAGTTACTTTAATGAGCAAATGACTCTTGTGGATTTTAAGCAGTTACTTTGTTTTGTTTTAGTAGAGGTTTTACTGCGCTCGCAACTGCATACGGTTATATGAGCTCTCAGTTACTTTAGTGATTTAAGGCGGAGATGACTAGTGAGAGATATTTCACTCGACAGCTGGCCCCTATTCGCACATATTATTCGCGCAAGATCAGTGACCCAGTGCCTTGAAACTGTTACGCGTCGTACATTTCATGGTCTGTTTCTCTCGAAGTCACTTCCCCTTATTATTTCCTATAGTTAATACCGGGGACAGAGGGAGGAGCAAGGAGTCATCTCAGTTCATCTGTCGGAAGTACTGATATGCGGTGAAGTTGATCAATGCGTGCATAATTAATCAAAATTTATGCTCTAAGGAAGGAGGAGGAATAAAGAAGAGATGGAGGCCAGGAATAAGAAAGACAGGCTAATAATTATACTGACCGAGACGAAACATGACTGAAACTTTGACAGTAGTAATATAACATTAATTTGATAATTTGATAAAACAAAATAAGAGAAGACTTGGTTTTATTTTGCCTTTTGCATGCGCGAAGGTTGAAGCTTTCCCCCTCGCAGCCAATTTGTAGCCACCAGAGTCTGAGTCTTGGTTGAGGCACATAAAAAAATGATGAAGTCTGATGGCAGTGAAGAGGTTAATGCGCAGGAACTTCAGTGAGCACTTCCTATAGCATTACGTCACGTTGAAGTACGATATGCTTTGAATTTTTTATCAAAATATTGACTAGAATGTTCTGACTCCATTTTTCATGTGTGGATGTGGGTATGACGACAGTGACGGGGTACAGAAAGAGAAATGGTGTTTAAAACCCATTCAGACCAATCCCCTTACTTAATTTACTATGACAACAATACGGTGATTCATTGGTTGAGAGAAACAGACTATAGTTGTCCAGCGTGAAACTTTCACCAAACGCATAACCCCAATCTCGCCTGAGTAGAGGAGTGATGTGTCTCTACTTCTATTTGTCTCTGTTTTAAGGTTAGAAAAAGCACATTAACACTGAATGTTCACTTAAAGTCCACAAGATTTTAACAGCAAATACAAACTTTCATGGCCTCAATTTCCAGGAAGCTCTTTCAAGCAGTCATGAGAACCCATAAATATCTATTTGTTCAGGGAGTGGACAAAACATGACCCCTGTAAATGATATGATCCTAGCTCTCCAGCCCAAACCCCTTTTCTCTTCCAATATATAGATAGGATTTTTACATTGTTTCATCCACCCCCCAAAGCCATCATCATCATTTCGGCAATCCTCAATAATCATAGCTGCCACTCAGGAATTTCACCCAAAGGCGTACGCGTGCTCTCCGAAGGCCGGAGTAAAACCAGAGAGATACAAAGGCATGCTCTTGGAACATCTATGTTTTTGGAAGGGAAAAGTGTCATACAGACTTGTTAAACACATACTGAATTAAAATGTATTTGAAAAAAACCCCCTCCAAAACATTACTAACAAGCATTTGACTCGCTTTGGTTCCTAAAAATTCAGTGCTACTGAATTCGTGCTGTTCACTTTCGACTTGTATTCTATTTAATTTTGAATTCTGCACCAATTTCTCTTGAATTTCTGCCGTTTTCAATGACAACTCGGCAACATCCCGATGCTCGATCGACACTGTCACTCCACTGTAAATAAGTTGAAACAAACTAGAGCCAGGCACAGAATGGAAGTAGGAAGTTGCGGGTGGACATGTTATTGAGAAATCAATATTTTCGAGTGCCGGATCTAGGTCTAGATCTAAATTGTCAAAATGTTTTTTTCTCCCCAAAATCACTACTTTTTGATGAAATTACACAAAAATGCCACTTTAACATGGATATGTGGATTGGAATAGAATCTAAGCTAAAATTGAAGATCGATCCTCGAGCCGCCGGGGGTGCGGCTTAGCATACTGACGGCGCTTTAGCCGCGCCGCCCCCCACGGCTCGGCGTAGCGAATGAGTTAAGGAACAGAATTATACCCCCAGGCCCCTCAAGAGCAGGCAGTCAACACTCACTTGCACACAGCCCCTTTATGTCCACACCGTTGGTTTTGCACACGACAAAGTTGTCCTTGGGTATAATGATACCAGATAAATTTTGATCCTGCCCATGAGACTCGCTTTCCAATAACTTCACATCACTCATTGCAATATCGCCCTGTAAACAAAAGAAATGTAAGAGGACTTAATATTTAGGGGCAGTTTTAGAAAAATAGTTGAAAAAGATAAATGTAATCACAACATCATCCTGTATTTAAAGAAATGAAATTTTGCACTCAAGCGCAATATTACCTCAGTAATTTCAAATTTTACAGAATACTTTAAACCATACAGAATTTATGTAATGGGGTTGAAAACAAAAATTGGGGAACATTCATCACAATGTTACCTTGTAAATGAAAGTACAGTAAGGAAATTTTACATTCATGGGTTAATTATTAATTAACTAAGCAAATAAAAATCAAATGTTCACTTACAACCAGTTACAACAATTGTTTACATGTGTGAACACAATGTGGACCTAAAAAATATGCAAAACACCTCCCCCCCCCCCCCTATCATTTGCAGAAAGAGGCCTCCTACAAAATATTTTTCTTACAGCTAAATTAATTAAAAACTTAGATTTTCAGTTATTTTCATTACTAAAAACCCTCAAATTTTACTAGCAAGATCACTTAATTTTATGACCTTCTTGATGGGGAAACAGCTGTTTGGCAAGTTGTGATAATTGTGACCATTACAAGTAGTTTGCTATTATTCCCTTTACATTTTCTTTCTTTATATAGCAATGCCAAAGAAAATTTTAATTTTTTTTAGCTTTATCCCTTTTTTATTTGGTACCTAAGAAAGAATTTTCAAGTCTAAGAATTATGCTTCTTGAATTTTAAGAATCGGTTCATAAATAAAAAAAGTTATGGGGTAGTAAAGGTCGGCAAAATATGGATGACCCACAAATATAAGAAAAATACTACTGAAAGTAGGCCAAGCAAAAGCAGATTCTGTAAAAATCCACAGTACCTCAGTAATTAATCGGAGCGTTGGAAAGAAACTGGGCTACCCAATGTGTTTTTGGGTGGAAAAATCATTTCTGCAGCCAGATTTACTAACCATTTCATAATTATTTTGTCATAATTAATATTTTGGTGTACATGTTATGATTTTGCAAAATAGGGGTGTCGGGACAGGAGCATTTTATAAATTATAGCACCATATCACAACATGGGATCTTTAAGAATAAATTGACAGCGCGGGTAAATAATGGCAAAGCTTTCTTTGATGACTTTAGACCATGCCAACCTTAAAACATAAGTTAATTCAATTCAATCCAACATGCCATACAATTTAAAATTCTTTTTGTCCCGTTGAGACACGAACAACCTGAGGCGAGATAAGCTCGCCCCGGAATATCCCCATGGCGATGTCACAGATCTTAACAAAACACTAAACTAAAAAAATACCCCCCCTTGTCATGAATTCACAAATTTTACAAGCAAAGCGCAGTGCCTAACTGTTACACCACGGACATCAAATGATTTTTTTTTTTCGAAATTGAAATGTTCAAATACAAAAAAAGCAGGGTTTTTCGGTAAGTGACATAAATTAAAGTAAAAAAAAAAAGAGAAAAAAAGTAATTTATATTCAGGCTCACCTTATCTGAGAATCCTGTTGTGTGGCCCTTGTATACTGAACCATTTCTAGTTTTCACTGTTGTCTGTGTACCCTGAGAACACACACACACATATACATGTATATATTTTGTTGCATCTTTTACCCAGAACTGAATACAAATTAGTGGAAATAGGTAAGTTAAAAAAGATTAAACAAGGGAAAAAAGGTCTCTATTTATTATACACAACCTGTTACTTGTTGACTAATATAAGTCGGCAGCAATTTAAAAAAATTTAAAAAAGAGTGTTGGGTAAAACAGAGCTACAAATAATACAAAACACCGCTAGCTGACAACGAACATAAGGTGGAGCGGCCTTTTGTTTGCAGTCCTGCTTGCTGATGTGAGGTACGAGCAGCTGAACACTACCTGTCCCAATAGGATCACAAATCCCCACCACCTGATACTGTACAGAACTGTAATTACTGTGGTGTGTCATAGTTTGGAAAAAAATTTATGATGATTGTTGATCATTTCTGCCTAACACAATTAGTGAATGCACAGCATTGATAGCTGTGGGGTTTTTTTTTTCAAACAAGGGGCTACAATGTACAGTCCAAGGCTGCTGAAGTTAGCTGCATTAAGAGTTTTCTGAAGGTTGGTGATGTAACTAGAGAGTAAAGTAACATACAAAGAAAAGAAGGAAGAAAGATAGGGACAATAGATGTTTTTAGTTTTAGTAGAGTTTTAGGTACTTGCAACACAATGAGGTCATATACGTGCCGAGGAACAGAGTGTTACAAAAGAGTAACAAACAATTAAAAAGAAGAAGGTAAATCAGGATGATAGATGTGTGATAGAAAAGAAGGAGCAAACCACACCAGGACACCCGCCAACCACCCACCAATAGATGTTTGCTAGAAACAAGGAGCTAACCACACAGAGCACCCATCAACAATCCCCTGTGTAAGGCTGCTGAAGTGTTGAAATAAAATTGTGCTTAAATATACCTGCAGGTCTTGCAACATAAAAATATATGTTCACAGTTGTAAAATGTAATGACAAAAAGGTAGGAGTAAAATTAATAACAAGCATATGCCATGAGGCTTTGTTTCTGGTCCAACCGTATCAACAAATTATTAATGCACCTTACATTGGACTTTGATAGAACCACTGATAAATTTACCATTTGAGTAAAATACGGAACACTGAACACCAGTACAGTAACAAGTCATAAAAGACAAATTTTCACACCAACAACACTTCTGAGAAAATTACGAAAGGAACAGAACACAGTAGCAGGTAGTAGTCTTAATCTTAGAAAAGAGAAGCTTATTAACAAGTTCATAGTCGTTTAGAGCACAGAAAAAAATGTACGACAAGCAGAAACAAGAAACGAAAAGAGTGAAAGAAAAGTACCCAAAGCAACCCAAAAACAGAAGAAAACAGGTGACGTGAAAATGCAGACAGTTTAGCAAAAAGGAAAAGGTGACAATAAACATGACTTTTTTATGTTCCTTTGAGTAAGTACTCAATCAGACTCATTCGTACTGCACTTACTAAAATGCTACACATGACCATGGCAGTTCGCGAGTCGCGGTAGACTCCTCTCACAGGGGATGAACTCTGTGGCTAAAGCACAGAGAAAGAAACAAAAGGAAAACATTTTCAAACCATAATTATATCTTGAGGTCTACCTTTACAAACATGTTCGCCTATCCAAAACATATCAGACAATATTTGACATTGCTTTTGGCAAACAAGAAAAACTGTATCATAAGCCCACCCCCCAACAAAACAAAGCTTGAAAAAAAAAAAAAAAAAAAACAACCAACAAAAAAACAAAACAAACCTGTCTGCCACTTGTCACTAGAAAACCACTAATTGATTGGTAATGTTTTACATCCCCGATCAACATTACATCATACAGAACGTTTTAACCCTGCCTGTCAGGACCAACCTGGCTGGGCAGATAGATACAGCATCCCTTTTATGCAGATGGGTCAAAAACCCCATTCCTCTGCGCAATGGGTAAGAGCCACACCCTTACACCATCTGTAACTGCAATTACAGAAAATGCGACTCAGCGCTACACCCACACATCCATCTGACTATTCTGGCAGGATTCACACCCACGAAATAACGGTTGCCAGTCCGAAAGCCACTTTTCTGTGAGATATTCAAATTATAAGTATCTCCAAAACAAACACTGTATTACCTCTGGTTCGGGCGTTTCTCTTCGAGCATAGTTATTGTATCCTGCCCTGAAAGTAGAAACAAAAATTCATATGGTATTAGTAAACATAGAAGCCCAAAATACCTCCAGTCAAAATTCAAACATGCTGAAAAATTTGAAAACCAGTTTAGGAAAAACTATTTAAAACAAGAAACTTCCCTAAGAACAAACAAATTATTCTTTTTAGCATCCTCCAACTTTGGAAAGGACGAAAAAGTAAAAATTTACTTGCTATCAAAGCTGCATTTGGCCCTTCCTAATTTTTTATAATTAGAGAAATGACTGTCTCTCGCTGGCTTCTTTCAGCACATTTTCCTTCAACGACATTCCCAACATGTACAAAATAAGTTCCTTTACCTGTTGCTGTGCGGGTGTGGCTGCTTTCGGTTTCTTGGGCGATTGTTCTGCATGGCTGCAGACATCTCAAATCAAATTCTATAAACACTTTGATACAGTACTTTCAGTCCGTGAGAACTCAGAGTGTGAATGTGGTTATAATCCTTGTGAGAGTTCGCATGACACTCTCTCGTTTTGAGATATGATGAACATTCACTGATGAAAAAATGCACCAAAGTTAATTGTGTAGTGCCAACAAAATAAAAAACTTCATTCTCAATTTCAAGCTGGTCTAAAAAAAAAAGTAATAAATTGGCAGCACTTCCAAAGTCAATAACTTTTGAAAAAAAAGAACACCACTGTTCCCTACGATTTCCAATTGTATGCCGATTATAATAAGTATGCAGAATAAATTCCACCAGAAGAGATCAGGACAGCACTTGTTGCTCGGCACTGTCGATGTTCTTGTTATTACGAGACCTCATCTTCTGTAGACAGGCCCTGCTCGAAGGTGAAATTACATACAGCTGCTGTCCGATGCAATGAGAATGATCATATGTGAAGACTTGAGAGTGTTCACTTTTAGCTTGAATCATTATACAAAATTGCTTCCGCAATCTGCAGCTTTGTGCTATGCTTTCTGTGCATATACACCCGAGCCAGTTGTCTTTGTCTGCTTTAATGATGAGTCGTAAGCAGTATGAAAATGTAGTCAAGTCTTCACGTTGCCTCAGCTCCACTGGAATCAACTCTTGCTAACATGTACTGGAAAGTCTGTAAAAATATCAAAATAGATATGTTTGAAAATTTGAATTTTTATAAAGCCGTAAACAAATTTTGACGGATAGATATGAACATGTAGTAGGTATCCTTTCAAAGGTTTATGAAAGACAAGTACATAACAAATGCTTTAGGTTAAGGTATGGTGTTCCAATTTCATTATTTCCAGTTTATGACCTTGATTCTTGCCCAGCCATGCTCCCTCAGATGAATGCAAAATCATAATTTCCAGTCCATCGAAGTTTCCAGCCCAACCTTTTTAAATGGATAAGAATAGGGTATTTTTCAGCGAATTAGACAATGCTTAAACAATAACAATAGCACATGAAGTTTATAAACTTCAACACAAGTTTCTGGATTCGATGTAGAAATTCAGAGTACGGCTAATTTTAACGTTCATAGATGGTAGGTTAAAAAGGCCAAGTTACCCCAGTCCATCAATAAAAGAATTAGCACGTCAATTACCCTGATTAATTTCTTGCCCACCTTGTTCGCTTTACTCCATCAGTGATTGCATTTGTCTTGTATGGAAACAAAGACAAAGTAAAATGGAATGACGAACCATGTCTGCCAATGCTATACAGTTGTGGTGCCAAAGAATAAATGTTGGTTCACAAATAATAAACTTGGAACTGACAGGGTGACTGCCAACCTGGCTTCTTGATTTT
>NW_004797959.1:140779-147151 GCF_000002075.1 Aplysia californica
GGACAAATATTGAATTATTTTCATGGCGACACAGTGTTTGCAATGCATAACCTGCATGCTACAAATGTTGCGTTATTAGACAACTACCGGCAAATTTCTGGGTGGTAATAAATGCGATTTAGTAGATCTGGACTTTCCCAATCAAACTTCGGTATCACATGTACTCTCAGGCCGGGAAAAGCCGAAATATAATATCACAATCGCGACCTGCAAAAATGAATCCAAGGGTGTTATCGGATTTGGTTTTCAAACCTCCGACAATTTTTATGTATTTCGCCGGGTCTTTCTTGGGGCAATTTACTGATTTTCTCAAATTCTCAGGTCTCTGCGATTTTTTTCAAATTCCAGGGGCCCCCAGGATCTGGCCGTCGCAAGGAGAGCCAGGAAACAAGACTTCCATTTTACAGTACACAAAATCTTTCATGAACTTGAATTTATGCAAAATGATTAGGCCTACCTGATAAAAATAAGTTTCTAGATAGAATACCATTGTGTAGGTAAAAAGAAGAATTTGAGTACAAAACATTGGAAATTGACCAATACTATTTCCCTTCGAACCCAGGAATGTGTGTAACTAGGCTACTCGGTACGACTTATCAACTAATTCCAGATCTAATGTGTTCACACATTATGAATAAAAAGCTAAATCTAAAGATTGAGCGTTGTTTTCAGACTTGACACCGCTTCACTGTGGCAACTGACACCAGCATCAATCAATTGCCACCGCGTCACTCTGTGGCAATTGACGCTACCAAGAAAAAATCCTTGAAAAAGCACCGACAAGAGTATTAGATACCTAGATCTAGATCTAAATGGTATCCAGATTGGAAGTGGCTATCCTCACCCGGGGTGAGAATAAAAATACGATCGACCTCTCACCCCGGGTGAGAAGACCTGTTTTTCCTAATTTCGAAATACTTTCTAGAGTCTATCGGTGTGGATGATCAAATGGATAAAAGCAAAGAAAAAATTACGTTATAGCACAAAAGTAAGCTAATTTGATCGTCTACAAAGATGCTATATATCTATTTCACTTCTCGAATCGAGCCGAACTACGCGGGTCGCCATTTTGTTTTGCCCAGACGTTCTCGCAAGATCTACTCCTCCCCTCTTCTCTCTCTCTTTCTGAATACTGTCTATCAGTGTGGACGATCAAATTGACCAAAACAAAGTAAAAAAATGATGTTAAAACAAAAAAAAAGTAAATTTATTTGGTCGTCTACAAAGATTAGCAATGACAATGAGAAATTAAATTTTCATCCAAATTGCTTTAAAATGGGCTTAAATGAAAATAGAGTAAATTCTAAGAACTATGGTTTTTAAATTTTAAAAATCCATTGATAAATAAAAAAGTTATTGGGATTTTTGTTTGCAAAATGTTGGAGGACCTTCATATAGGAAAAAATCGCCAAAATGTGGGACATGTTTTGATATATTTTGAGGAAAACCTGTTCATAAGTCAGTAATGAATTGGAGCATATGAATGAAACTTGGCATGTCCATGTGATTTTTAGTGCCGAATCTAGTTCTGCTATCACTTTTCGATGTCTTCATTACTTTGGATCTTAAAGACTGATATTTGCGTGAAATTTGTTGAATTGCGTGACATCGTTTTTACCGCGACGCGATCACCCCTTCTAAAACTCAGTAAAGCACTATCGGGAAAACCCGCGATGTAGTCATCTGTGACCCATTTGGTTATAGGCAGCCAATCACATGCCGCCTAGCGATCACGCGCCTCTTGCATGCCGGCACCTCGCGTTTGGAATGCTCGATCAAGTTTCTAGATCTAGTGTTTTATCAAATGATGGGTGGTAATTTTAAGTTGGTATGGAAAATCTACTAAACGCAAAGATCTGAAATTTTACAGCAATATAGAAGACATGGGGCGCTTGTGTGGTCGGCAATCAACCCGCAGCTCCGCTTAGTTTTCGAACCGCAGAGGAAATTCGCACAAACACAGCAATATCTCCGGTTCTAGTAATCGTTCGGGATTGTACGCTGGCATGTCGTTAGTTTAACCTTTCCTCTGGTTGGTTGCCGAGTTTCATTTATTTTCGTCCAGGAGTTTCCCCATAACTATACTAAGAAGAGAGTCACTTCTGATTCCGAGCGGCCCAAAAAATACCCCTCACGTGGAGGCCGATTTCCGACCCAAGGCGCAGCGGGCGATTGGCATTGCTACAAGGGAGTGTATACAGACCCGGTAACCGGGAATTAAGTCACAAAGTATACAGACCCGGTAAGGGAACTCTTTTGTGATTTCGGAGAGTTTCCAGCGTCCTCTTGGCTCAGGGTAGACTTAGGTTCTTCTAGATCTATGGTCTAGATCTAGATCTAGGCAGACAAACTTAAATCTTTGATCTAGTTTCGCGGCTAGCCTAGATCTAAATGAAGATTGCGGATGTCTTTTCGATGAACGATCGTTTTTCCTCCGTTTTGGAGTTGGAGGAATCACAATTTGAAGAAAAGAACAAGTTACAATGTCATAATTTCAATCGAGCAGCCGCCCCCCTCTCTCTCCTCTGTGGTGTATCGCTCACCCTCTCTTTTTCTTTGTTTGTCTCTGTATTTCTTTTTCCCCACCTATTTCCCACTCTATCTTTCTCTCGTTCCCTCCTGCCAACTGGGGCATGTCATATACATTTTGCTAGCACCCACCCCCCCTTCTCTCTTTCTCTCTCTCACACACACACTAGATTTCTACCGGGTCTGGGGGTTGAAACTTCCCGAAATCACAAAAGGGTTCCCCTGCCGGGTCTGTATACTTCGTGACTTTGTTCCCGGTTACTGGGTCTGTATACACTTCGTTGCTACAAAGATGCTACGGCTATTTCACTTTTCGAATCAAGCCGAACTACGCGGGTCGTCATTTTGTTTTGCCCGGCAGTTCTCGCGCTACTCCTCTCTCTCTCCACTGCCCACAGACAAAATTGTACACTTTTAGTAGGGTAACTAAAAGTAGTAATAGAACGTTTGTTCACAGCACAGAATTCTACAATTTTTCTGTTATAATCACAGTGTAGAATTCTGTCGGGTAGAATTGGTAAGATTGTATTTTACCGGACCACCGGTCGGAACTACGTTCGCTGTGGCGCCCCTGGTGCCTAGTGGCCCGCTGTTCTTCGTTTCCGAGCTCCCCATCTCACTTTCCTACTCAGTTTTCTACGTCCTCACTCTTCAACTGCCAGCAATCGACTGACGTCTCTAACCGGGTTTTTCAGTCATCACGACCGTGCCACTGTGCCCTTTGACCCATGACCCTGACACCTTGAGGCTAATTGGTCAATCTAATCACGTGGTCCACTATTCTTATTTGCTCGCGACTGCTGGCTTGGCCTAGGCCTACTCCTGGTGCGGCAAAGTACAATGGAGGGCTAGAGATGCGCACGAGAGCTCATTTGCATAATTGCAACCCCATTGGCCCTGCTCGCGACTTATCATGCTATTGTTTATATGTGTGTGTGTGTCTTTAAATTATCATTGCCAGGGGGGCTAGCCCTCCTGAACCCCCCCCATTGATATGTAAACACGACTGTCCGCTCATGTTATTGTTTCGCATTTTGTGTGTTTTCTTTATTATAGTTTCCAGGGGGGCAAGCCCCCCTGAACCCCCCCCACTGTTGGTTTGATACACGGTGGTCCACCAAAATTAAATCCCCTGCCCTCTCTCAACCACCACCTCTCGCTCACCTCGCTTCGCCAGTCGCCGCTGACTTCGCTGTGCGTGCGCGAACGTCGCCTGCGGAACTACCTTTTGCCCGCACGCAGAGTACTATGAGTGCGTAGTTAGGCTAGGAGTGCGTAGTAATCACGGGCCGAGACGGGTGGTCCGGTAAAGTACAATCCAGCCTTCTGTGGTTCAGGGTGAACGCAAAATTGGTTGGCCTAGATATCTAGATCTAGGCTATAATGGTGAACGCACACCGGGTGAGAATAGCCAAAACTCGCCTGGCCATCCAGATAATCATGTGTGAGCCAAGATCAGTGCTTTTGTTTGAAATTGTCATGAACCAATGCCCAGAACTAGATCTAGATCAAGACTCTAGGCCTAGAGTCTAGCAAGAAAAAAGCTCACACGGTATGGTATCATGGAGTATGGTCATTAGACTGCACCTGACTGTGAAAGGCTAGGCTAGAGCTAGAGTCTAGGCTTTGAAAAGGAGACAGGTCTCTAGATTCTAAAAATCATCTGGACTCTAGATCTACATACATGCAAAACATATTCACCTCCTCCTCTCCTTGTCAAGATAATATATCAAAGAATAATTTTATGAAGAAAGAACCAAACTCTACCAAACGCTAGGCCATGTTCTCTTCTCCACTTTCATCACACTTGGCTTCTATTGAAGCGGCGGAGTAGGACTATCGGCAAGCATGCAACAAATGAAACCTCGGGGCACAATGGGCTCCGGTTTTGGGATAAAAAATGCAGATTGTTACGCCAAAAACGAACAAAAAAGAAATAAAAGCACAAAAACAAACCAACAAGGCTTCGGTAAGTTAAAGATGACTACATTATCATCAATACAAATCAACAATACCTACGATCAGTTCGCAGGATACCCATGGGTAGTTCAGAAGATCCACGATAGAATAAACATGGCGGCGATGATATATTCATGCGCGTACCATAACAATCATTGACCCTGAAAACGATGGACAGGGTGAAAAGCTTTGCAACCAGCATAGCATTGATTAAAATGCAAATATGTTCTCCCTTACCATCAATTTTAGGTAGAATGACATTCTAAAGTAGTTATTTTAGATTTTTACAAGCGAACTATTTCAGTCAACAAAGATGTCGTCCATGCCGAGAGTTTCCGAGACGAAACAAAGAAAAAAAAAGCTCCAAAAAGGTAAAGAAAACAAATACTAATCTAGATCTACCCATTCTCGTGAGGAAAAATTCACTTGCGAATAAATATCGTCAGAAATCACAATTGAATGTTTAACACGTATTTAGTTGGAATATTAATTTTTAGAGTTTCATTTTCTGGGAATATTACTTTCTAGTAAGAAACATCAACCTTACCGGAAACGAGTGTTTGTAAATAAGAGCGAGAACAAAACCATGGAGTGGTGAGTAATCAGAGCAAGCCGCAACTGACTGGGTAGGCCTATTGGCGGGTTAAATTTCGGTTCCGAAACACAAAGTAAAATTTGCTTACGACTCGGGGCTTAAAAAAAACCTGTTTCAGCTGCAGATTACTAGATCTAGAGTCAATACTCCCATTTTTACCCCTACCAAAAAGTGTGTACCGTATAATATTATATGAAGCTATCTCGTCAGCTGAGTAACAACTTAGTTTAGAAAAAGAAGGGGGGAAAGGCTAAAAAGTAAAGGTGGGGGATAGAAAAACCACTCGGCTCTTGAACTCACTGCAGCACAAGGAAAATGGTAGGAGCAAGAAAAAGAATGATAAAACAACAAAATGTACTTCAAGAAAGAGTTGCAAAAAGAAATTGATAACAAGGAAAAACAAAATCGTGTCGAATGTAAGCTACACGAAAAGAAAACACCCCCCCCCCCAAAAAAAAAAAATAATAAAAAATTACGCGCTCAGAACTGTAAGACATAAAAACACGTGTCCTTCACGTTGACAACAATGTTCTATTTAGTTAACGAAGCAATTAATCTGTTTGTTCTCAAACTGTGGCCAGCTCAAATTGCTGTTATAATTATATTTTTAACAAAACAGGCTAATAAAAAACTTGATAATAGTTATGTATGGAATAGAAGGTCTCAATACGTTTTGAACTGTAGTTGCCTTAAACGCAGTAGCAAGATTTTAATCGTCCGCACAAAACAAATAAGATTTAGATATAAAAAATATCTAAGCAATGTATAGCCTGTGCTAAAAAGACCAAGCATGTATTGTCGTGCTGTACATTGGTTACATACATGATAATATCACATTTATAGGCCTACATGCTTGTAACGATACTAAAAGACCCATAGATCTATCTAATACAGACACCCGTGCACAGTGCACAGTCATTATCGACAATCACAAAATTACGGCGTAATTCGCACTGTGATTTATGGAAGCGTGGCGCTTACCTTACACATTCGGAGTCGATTTGTCGTCAAGATTTACACAGATGGTCTGGTCCACCTCAACGTCAACCGCATGTCGTTCACAAGACGACTAAAGCTCGGACTGATTTAGTCATACATGCATGTCGTGTGCTTGCAATTGGGTTACACAGTGCAGAGATGCATCAGCCATCCGCGCGACAAAGAAACACTTTGGAGGCTGCCCTAAGAGGACTGCGCAGGACTGCGTTTTCTTTGTAGTAGGTCGTACACAATTAGGTCAGTGCAATGGCCAGAGGTGCGTCCACTCGGGGTTCGGGTATGGCAGTCCC
>NW_004797959.1:149196-150847 GCF_000002075.1 Aplysia californica
CCCGTGTGCAAGTTGCGCACGTTAAAGATCCTTGGTGGTCTAAAATCGATAAGAGTAGGCTTCGGCCGCCACCCGGGCAAAATTCCAAATTTCCTACCAACTGAAAATATTAGGTGTGTCCCGCGCGCTCATATGACCTATGCAGTTGCGAGCGCCGTAAAACACTTTACAAAAACAAACAAACAATGACCTTGCCTTGGCGGTTCTTGCTTGAACATCTGCCTCGGTTTCCCCTTTACCATCGATGTCACTTCCAAGGTAGGTAAAGGAGTCCACTTCTTCCAGGGGAGTGTCTTCCACTGTCACAGCAGGGCTTGAAACTTTTCCTAGCTTCACTACTTTCGACTTACCTGGATGTATACGTAGGCCAACACTCCTTGATAGGCTGCTTACTTCCTTGGTCTTTTCTTGCATCTGAGCATGTGAGTGAGAGAGCGGTGCAAGGTCATCGGCGAAGTCCAAGTCGTCCAGCTGCTGCCAAGGGATCCACTTTACAATATTCCATTACGCTTGCCTCTGGTGGCTTCTTTCATGGCCCAGTCAATTTCCAGTATGAGGAGAAAAGGTGAGAGCAAGCATCCTTGCCGAACTCATGTCTATACCTGGAATGGTTCTGAGAGGGAGGTGTCCTTCGTGGAAGACTTGTCAGTGTGTTCCATCATAGGTGGTCTTTACAAGCTTGACGATTTTGTCAGGTATTCCATAATGTTGCATGAGTTTCCACAGAGTTTCCCTGTCCACGGTGTCAAACGCCTTTTCATAATCAATGAAGTTGACCATGAGTGGTGAATTCCATTCAAGCGATTGCTCAACATTGATGCACAGAGTAGCCATCTGGTCCACACATGATCGTTTTTTGCGGAATCCTGCCTTGTTTCTTCGGAGCATCCCGTCTGTTGCCAACTTTATTCTCTCCACGAGTATCCCGATAAAGACTTTCCCAGATATGGACAGGAGTGTTATGCTTCTGTAGTTGTTACAATTGCTGAAATCTCCGTTCTTTGGCAGCTTGATTAGGTGGCCTTCCTTTCAGTCTGATGGTATTTCTTCCTCTTGCCAAACCTTTTCAAATAGAGTATAGTATAGAGAATTTCCACTGGTGTATCTTTATCTGCCTTACGGGCTTCCGGTGGTATATGGTCAGGACCAGCTGCCCTGTGGGACTTCAATGATGTTATAGATGCTGCAATTTCCTCTCTGGAAGGTGGTTCCGTAACTACAGGGGGGTTATTTCTGGCTGGAAGAATTTCTGGTTGTATTTCTGGAGGTGGTCTGTTCAAGAGTTGATCAAAGTGTTCTCTCCATCGGTTAAGTCGCCCCTCTGGGTTGAAGATAGTCTTTCCCTCTTTGTCTTTCACTGGTAGAGTGGGCTTGCTGAACCTACCAGAAAGAGTTCTTGTTGTCTGGTATACAGTCCGCAAGTGTCCGTCTGTTGCTGCTTTATCTGCCTTTTCTGCCAGGCCATTCAGGTAGGTCTTACTTACTTGTCTTACTTGTCCACTGCGTTGGGGTCACTGCAGTCGGAACATGTCCATCTCTGCTTCCCCCCCCCCCTTCTTCAGGATCCATCACAGAGTCTGTCTGCTTATAGTCTCCATCATAATCTGGTTGGAGATCTTTCGGACTGGTAGGTATTCTCATGTACATATAC
>NW_004797959.1:157123-158251 GCF_000002075.1 Aplysia californica
CTCACCCTTATTTTCGTCATGGTGTTATTCGCATAGACGTCTCCATGCATAGATAATCACTTTCTCACAGGGTCACTTCCACAAGACAATTCCTGGAAAACTAAATCATACTAATGTTGGAGTGGGAACCAGTAAATAACCCCGCTATGAATCTCACATGTACGTGAAATCCCATAAAATAGCAGCTGATGATAAAACACTTTGCTCCCAATTCAGACCCTTTGTTTGCAACTCTCTGTGACATTTGGGATGAAATGATATACATGTATAAATGTATATATGTCCAAAATCTAATAGTCGATGCCCAAAGGGTTCGTACCCTATACAAAACCAACGGCTCCTAAGCAAATAAAAAACAGTGAGCACATTAAATATTGATACTCATTGACACAGATGCGGACGCATTTTACGTTTTCTCAAATTTGCTAAGCCTGATTTTTTAAGGTCAGTTTTGAGTGATCATATCTCGGTGATGCAGAATTTATTTAGCTTTAAATTGGTATACTGCATGAGAAGGTTGTGCAATGCTATGACACGATGATTGGGTGATTACATTTTCAGTTTCAGGTTCTCTCTCTCTCTCTCTCTCTCTCTCTCTCTCTCTCTCTCTCTCTCTCTCTCTCTCTCTCTCTCTCTCTCTCTCTTTCTCTCTTTTCTTTTTTTTTTTGCTGAGTGTTTTGCGGCGCTCGCAACTGCATACAGGTCACACGAGCGTCCGCGACACATTAACGACCACTACGGGATCTTTAACGCGCACAATTTGCACCCAGGACCTCCGAGATTTTTTGCCTTTGTCCGAGAAGGTAAGGTGTAGATCTTTCCTACCAAAAGATCAGGGGTGTGGCTCAAAGATGGCAGTAAGATGGAGCCAAGGAGTAGCAGCAGAAAGGCTGCAGAAAGAGTCAGGATCCCAGAAGAGAGGGCAAAGGAGGTGAAGGGGTTGGGGCAGAAAGTGGAGACAAATGCAGGCGACAGAACATTGTCAGAGAGCAGGAAAGGATGTGAAAGGAGAACATCTTAGAGAAGAAAATTTTCCGACGCTATTCGGATTCGAACCCGAGACCTATTGAATGGGAAGTCAACACCATAACCTCTAGGCCACGAGAGCCCCCCCCCCTTTTTTCTCCC
>NW_004797959.1:161326-162720 GCF_000002075.1 Aplysia californica
TTGCACACGGGCCCTCCGAGATTTTTGCCTTGTCCGAGAAGGCTAGGTGTAGTTCTTTCCTACCAGAAGATCAGGGGTGTGGCTGAAAGACAGCAGTAAGAAGAAGCGAAGGAGTAGCAGTAGAAAGGCTGCAGAGAGAATAAGGAGCCCAGAGGAAGGGGCAAAAGAGGTGAAGGGGTGGGGGCAGAAAGAGGAGACGAAAGCAGACGACAGCACATTGCTAGAGAGCAGGAAATAAGGCGAAAGGAGACACATTTAGAGAAGAAATTTTTTTCGGTCGCTACCCGGATTCGAACCCGGGACCTTTTGAATGAGAGGCCAACACCTTAACCCCTAGGCCACGAGAGCCCCCACACACAAGCTTAACTGAGTGCAAGCCAACCTGTGCTATATCGTCCATATTGGTGGATTGGTGGGCGGTGAGCAAGGAGCTTACTATGACCTTGGCGGTGGGCAGTAGGCGGTGGAGATCACTCATGTGATATTTTATATCCCGCTTAGAAATACATGTAGGCTATATCAATATGTATGTGGGTAGTACAAAAATCTTAGCATCTTCAAGGTGGCCAATGTGAACACGGACTATAAAAATATCGATAAGCCCTGACTTGAACTTGAACACTTCGCTACCTCTGAATTACAAAGTTCTACATGTGCCTGCTCACTGCTCTGTACCTTGTTTTGAGAAATTTGACGTAAAAATGTTTGACTTTCACATTATCACAACATTTCAAGCGTTTTCGAAAGCAATTCTTTGAGCGTCTTGACAACAACTCAGAATAATTTTACGATTTTAATAGATCAGACAGGGCATCTGGTTTCTGATCTCATGGCTTCAGTAACTTAAAACGGCCAAAAATGTTAGATAAAATTTTGCAATTCTACAATAACGACTTATTGTCGAAGACACAGTAACCTTGGTTTTCAATATAGAATTAACTTTAGTTATAGCCTTGTGGGAGGATGGGGAGGACGGGAGGATGGGGAGGATGGGTAGAGTGTGATGAAGTTGGGATTGAGGACACGGAAGAGGTACAGGAGGAGGTGGGGGAGAAGAAGGAGGAGGAGGTGGAGGAGGAAGTGCAAGAGGTGAGTGGTGAGAGAGGAAGTGGTGAAGTGATGAGGAGGATGTGGAGGAGGAGAACGAGCGGGGTGAGGTGGTGGTGGTGAAGGGTGGTGGAGTTGGGGTGGAGGGCGAGGAGGAGAAGGAGGAGGAGATGAGGGAGGATGTTGAGGAGGACGACATTGTGGAGGAGGAGGAGGTTGGGAAGGAGGCCCAGGAGGAGGAGGAGGCACAGTAGGTGAGGGAGGAAACGGAGGAGAAAGACAAAGAGGAGGTAAGGAGGAGGAGGAGGAGGAGGAGGAGGAGGGGAAAGAAGTGGGGGTGAGGTGGA